>NC_142670.1:17563949-17573949 GCF_964200805.1 Pocillopora damicornis
GTGTTTCTGTTGACTGAATATGGCGCGCAGCTTTGAGAAATGTGCTCTCGGGAAATTTCATTGACCTCTTTTCGCACTTTTTTTGTGTAGCGATTATTGTACTCACAGATGTGTCAGGCTGGAAAGGCTGTTAAAAATTCCATCTGGTAGATTCTTCAATTTGTTATTTGACATATAGCTAATAGGAATGATGAGATAAGAAAGTGCGTCTCCTGGTAAATCATTCATTAAAGAAGTCATCGCGACACCTACCTAGTTCACAACAGATAATGATATAATTACCAGACACTTCATGGCACGCTTTGATTTCGTTGCTGTATGACCAAAACCCTCTACTCTGATTATCAGAACAATAATGACGAAACAGTTTTATATGGTTCAATTGGTTTATTTCCGTTTTTCGTGCTGAAGGTAATATCAGAAAATTTGAGAACGGAAATATTTTGTCTAATCTCGTATGATTAGAGACGCAGTAATATGGTTACCAGCGTTATCAATATAATCACAAGAGCAGTCTTGTTTTAGAAAGGAGACGACATGAAAAGCTAATGATCATACCTTTAGCGCAGTTACAAAGCTAATTTCTGAGGAGAGCGTTTACATGTAACTTACAGTTTTTCCAGGCTTTTTAGATCTCGGAATAATTCGGGAGGCAGTTCAGTGAAGTTGTTGTCTTCCAACCATCTGTGTTGAAGAAGAGAAATCTACTTAGTTTTATTAAGAAGCGTTTATAATTACTAGTCTTCTGGCTTTATTGGTGCACGAGAGATAAGAGCAAAAAGAAATAAAATTGAAAAATTAGAGCGGAGCAGAATAAAAAGCAAATGGTTATTAAGAAGGGAGGATGCTGCTGCTTTATGAACACAGTTATTGTTAACAAAGGCATCGCGTGAAACACAACAGATAATCAAATTATGTATCTGACCATAAATCACAACAAAATGCAATGCCATTCGAAGCAATGCAATACGATAAAGTTCTCTGTAGTTGTTCAACGAGTGGGAGGGCCGAACGAGAGATTGTTTGGCTTGAGATCATAGTGAACTTACCGTTCGGAGTGGGATGAGTGATATGATAAAACAGAATTTTGGAAGGACAATAGTAACAAACCGATAATAGTTTCTCAACCTGATGCAATGTTATACCTTCATCTTTGTTTTTATCTCAATCCTTCAATTTTTATCAACATGGAGCAATGATTTGTATCGGAAGATATATTGATAAACCATCTCTAAAGAAATATTTTTTGATAAAAGAGGTGTCGTTCCCATATCATTTCATAGTATAGGTCACAAAACAAATGTTAATTCATTGCTATCCAGCAAAGGGAAATTATAAACTTTTACTATATCTAAATTTGTATTGACGACAAACGCCTCTTAAAAAAGGAATTATATATTCACTTACAGTTCCTGTAAATTTTTCAAGTTTTTGAAGGCCTTTCCGTTTAACTCTTTCATGTCGTTGTCATTCAGATGTCTGTGTCATTTACCATATAAACTGATTAATAATAAAGTTATGATACGCCTGAAGTGAATAGCTCTAGGTAGGGGAATCGCTTAGACTTTTCTGGGCTGTTGTCCTTGACAGCTATTGATGTTGTGTTAATTAAGCAAAAATAGGCATCACTTTCATGAGTGATTATTTTTTTGCACTTCGTCCTTAATACTCATTAAACCACACTGCTGGTAACTCCATACTGGCACCACACACCTGTTGATGACTGTTTTAAAGAGAATGAATCTCTTAATGGCAAGTGCTGGACCGATATCTGATTACAGAATTCCTTGTCTTGAATGTGACAGTCGATGTCACTCTTAGTATAAATTCTTTTTAACGAGGAATCTGATGAACCTGTCTAGGTTTATCTATAACACCCCGACTTGTGTCAATTAAAAAAAAACGCTCACAGGCTGTTAGAGCTGTCGTGAAGCAAAAGAGGCGCATCTTAGCCGCACTTCAAGAAAGATTTGGCAATATCTTAAGTACCACTGCGTCTGTAAAATTTCTTGTTCTATTGGACATGCGAATTTGGTAAGCAATTGAAAATGGGTCTGAAATCTTTAGGTATCCTTACGTTCGTAAAAGACTCACTCTTCGCTAACTTTAAATCGCACGGAAAAGAAATGTTACTTACAAGTACAGCAACTTTGTTTTATTGTCAAAGATTCCCAGGGGCAGGTTGTGCAGTTGCATTTCAGACAAGTACCTAATGATATAGTCCTCATGCGTGAGTGTTGCACAGAACATAAATAGAAGCAATACATTACCAAATCACTTGATAGTTGGTTAAGTAAACCCAATCTTGATGTGTAACCATAAGGATTGGACTCATTCGTATAATAACTGCGATCTCAACTCTTCTAATTTTCATTCATTAATGAGCTGTATTATGATTTCTCTCCGTAGAAATCAATGGTATTGCCAAGAGCGTGTCATCCATCTTTTTACTTTCCACTTTCCTATTTTATGCAGCTATCACTGCACGAAAAAACGGATTTAAACAGGTTTGCGACAGAAGTAAATATGATGCAAATTTAGCCTTCTAAATTTGACCAAAATTATCACCAGAAGTAATTATGATGCAAACACAGATGTTTATTCCGTTGAAATTGCGTGCAAATACGACGTAAACCTGAAATCTACTTTACAATTGCTTCGTATTTGATACCTCCGCAAATCAACAAATCCGGTGTACATTTACTCCAGATTTGCTCTCTGTGGAAAAATAATGTTTGCTTTCTGCAAAAATCTAAGCAAACATGTTGCAAATCTATATGTATGCATCACTGTTTTCCAACGTTTACCCAAACTACATCCAAAAACTTTCGCGTGCGTTTTACTCATGTAACATGTGCAAATATTTACTTTTGGACAAAATTTGCATTACTTCCAAATGACCAGATTTGCGAGTGTTTTCTCACATTTGCTTTCGGTTTTCTGATAGTATTCGTTCTGATGAGGGATGAACGTTCGAAACGCCATCTTTTTGAGGTGACAATGTCAACCTAGTTGACTAAACAATTTTCCAACTTCCACTCCGCAACCAACACAGCATCAGTCCACTTTAAAGGAAAACTAACCCCTTAACAAATTTTGACCATGAACTGAGGCATTTCGAAGGCAATAAAAAAGGAAAAAAGGGTCATCTAAAGTGTGTATAATGAACACAAGTCATGGGGTGGATAAAGATCCCCCCTGAAAGCATAAACTTTATTTCCAAAAGAATTTGGAATTAACACTAATTTACATCAGTTCAATTATACCATGTCGTAGAAAATACAGTCAATCTGAGTACAGATCGACTAGTTGACGGTTTTTTAAAGAATCGGTTTGAGCAATGTCACCGCCAAATTTTTCCACTGACGTTTCTTAGTCTTGTTTTGTATTTTCTTTAAAAAACGCTGCATTACAATGAAAAAGAGTGACATTGGGTAAACCATTCACACCTGATCTGTACTCCACCCAGGATGGCCACCCCTCCCGGTTCCCCTTAGTTCCTAGTGACTGGGGGATATGGGCCTCACCCCCAGAGACTACCAGGACTCCTGTCCAGGGTGGCTACCCCCTCTACCACTCGATCTTATCTCCCCCCAGGAGGGCTTCTTTCCTGGTCCCCTTACCCCTAGATTTAAGCACTTCCCTGCCACCAGAATTTTGCCCATTACCTATTGTGTGTTTTCTGTGTGGTACCTGGCATAGAGCCTTTATGCAAAAACACTGCCAATTGGAAGAGATTATTAACTCACTTATTAAAAAATAATAACTACAGTGTTCATGTAGTGCTACTGTTGCCATGGCCTAAATCTTAAAAGAAGAAAGAAAATCATAAGAGCACAACATGCTGAATCCTTTGTCAAAAGTCTCCCAATCTAAACCAAAACTGATCCCAATACAAGAAAGTTATCTACTTTGTGAGTGCTTATACACTAGGGATTCACCATCAGGTCTTGACACCTCATTTCACTGCCATTTTAAATAAGTAAAGCGATGTTCAGCAGTGATTAAAAGCAATAGAACCAGATCCACTCTCCATCATGTATTTTGGGATCCAGAGCTTCTCTTTCAAATGACCCACAGGGGAATTATATTTACTGCAGAAATAACACGGTCCATAACCAAAACTTGTCGCCCATTATTTGTATTCACTACAAAGTTTGCTTTGGCTAACTTAACAGATGAAACATCTGTCCTGTCCCGTTTCCGGTGTGCTGCCTAAAGATGAAAACATCTGGGCAACTACAAGCTTCCACCTACTCTGCAGTGAACACACACTTGTGAAATTTAAGTGATTGAACAATGTTGAGTTTAGCCTTTGGTATTTACCTTTCTAATCATGATGATTTCATACAGTTAGTCTGGAAAAATTAATACCTCCGCCAATCATTGAATTTACCTTACAAGGGAAGCTTCCGCTAACTTAACAGATGAAACATCTGTCCTGTCCCGTTTCCGGTGCGCTGCCTAAAGATGAAAACATCTGGGCAACTACAAGCTTCCACCTACTCTGTAAGGAAAGCCGAATTAAAGGTAAATATTTCACCATCACTTTTCTGTAGTTCCAAGCTTGCAAAGGAGGTCATTTGAAAAAAGAAACCCTGGTAGTATGACCAGAAACAGTGGTTTTGGCTTTCAGTTGAGCCTGAAGTAAATAACAATTCTCCCACAGAATGTGAAATCCTTACTTGTGCAGTAAAATATGTCATACAATAGTCAAATCCACATTATAAATTTAAATTTATAGCCAGGTAATTTTAAAAACAGAAGAAAAATAACCTAAGATCGGACGGAGTGGACTTGGCTTTCAGTCCACCTAGAGCAAAACTTCAGTAACTTATCAGTAATTTTATTAGAAAGCTATTTTTTAAAATAAAGGTCACAACATTAACATCATTAAAACACTTTTACCCTTTAAGCCCCAATACCTGAATACACAATTTGCCAAATAATCTCCATGCATTGGTCGAGAGAATTAATTTGTTGAAAGATGAAACCCTTCTCCTTGTGGTGTTTATTTGGTTGTCATAATCTTTTCCTTTAATGAAGTAATGATGTTGTGAGGGGAAAACTGTTTTGGGTGACTCTTGGGACTTAAAGGGTTTGTAGCCCTGCCACAGTGTCAGAGTGTTTTAGTTAGGGGAGATATGACAACCAATAGAGAGAAGGAGTATGATGTCACTTTACCATGGTAGCAACATTTCTGGATCACAACAGTAGGGAGCTTAAGCAACAACCACAGCGACGGCAACGAATGGCAAAAAAGAAATCAGTTTATTATATAAACACCAATGAAATACTAGGTGAGCTTTCTTGCAAAAACTTGATATCTTCACAGGTGGAAATAACATGTTATCCTCACATGTGAAAATATCACCTTTGCTATGGCGAAATAATAAATCGTGCCTTTCACACTAAAAAACTGTTAAAGTGAAATGGTTTGGTATTTCATTGGTGTTTACATAATAAATAGAACATTACATGGCTGCTCGGACATACGGAATTTCTCTTCTCATTCAACACTTGAAGAGAAATTTCTTATCTCCGTGCGGCCATGTAATATCCTCTAGCAAAACAACAACTTTGCAAGTGCATCACATTTTTCTGTACATTTCTTATCCATCGTTGCAAGTCTACAGCTTGAAACTTCCTAATTTCACGTAACTGGTTTATGGAGTTGGTGAACACAGCACAAAAATTTTCTTTTTCTTTTTCTAAAGTCAGATATGGTCCTTTTGGATTCAACCCCAGAAAATAATTTCGCCATGATCTTACAAATTAAAAGAAACTGAATAAGATCGATAAGTTTGAAACAGTGTGAATTCACTTTTTAAGTGACCTTTTCACTTTGTTGTCATCAACAAATCTGACATAACGACTTCTCCTCTCCATTTAATATCAAGAACCTAATCATGATGACAGAGACTTGACACTGACCAAGAGGTGATCCAAAGAAGCCCTAGCATTTGGGTCATTCTTTAAGCTGCATTCACTAAGGGAGAGAAGTGGCTTGCAACCAATCTTGGTTCCAATCTGCCTTAACAGACAGCCAAGGGCATATACATCACTTGCATGAGATGGAGGGTGGGTTCCTGCAACAACTTCAGGGGCAACATGGGTGTACTTCTGTTTGTATGTCTCTTGTTCTTGTTTGGACAAAACTTTTCTACTGGCTTCCTGTTTTCTAATGCACTTTCCAAAATCAATGATTACTGGCACAAACAGTGTATTTTTGTATGTAAGCAAGATTTTATCACCTTTTATATCCTGATGAATCAGTCCAGAGTTGTGCAACACTTTGAGTGCTTCTAGAAGTTGCAAAATGACATCAAACCACTCTTGATTTTTTAAAACCAAGGTACAGCTATGTAACGTCCTGTGAAGAGTGTATGCTTTGCCTTCCACATTGCAAAACTGAAGTACTAACAGGTAAGGTTTGCTTTGTGCACAAACACCATAAACGTAGGGAAAACATGGGTGATCCAACTGTTTCATCAGTGATGCTTCTTTGATAACACTGGAGTCTGATGACAGGTGTGTGTTAAATTGTTTAACAGCAACTGAAATCCCTCTGTAATACATTTTATAACAACGTCCAAAGACACCACATCCCAGTAACAGAGGTTGGTCAGTAGAACCACTTGGATCTTTCACATGACTGAGATGACTTCTCTTTACATGTGACACCGGTTGATCTGCAGAAACTGGGGCATCTTTATGTGCCTGTTTCTCATTCTCCATAGTGTTTGATTTATCCATTTTGCTAGTCTGAAAAAAATTAATACCATTCTTGCCAATTATGAAATCTGATTGGTTCTCAGTAGCCCTTACATTTTTTAATTGCTTAATTTTGCTGACGCACCCATTTCACCCTCCCCTCTAGATCCGCTCCTGATCTAGTATAAACAAGAACGCGGTAAATCGCGTCCTAGGGCTTTGAAATTTCAAAGTTTTCTGGGGAAGCATACCACAGACTTTTCCAAAAGGAGGGGACTAGCGGAACCTTGTTGTTGCAGTCGGTTACTGTATTTAAACCTGCTGGGGCCCGTTTCTCGAAATTCCCAATAATTAACGGGCCCGTAAAGCTGTTGTTGTTTACATGCAAGGTAGAGGTTTCAATAGTTTTGCATCTAACATGATAAAAATATCAGTTAATGAAACAGAATGGAGTAGTTTACTAGCCAGAACCCGCGTTGTGATTCTTTATATTTCGATTTGAAAATTTGATTTCGGGCCCGAAACGTTACCGGGGCTTTCGAGAAACGGGCCCCTGGCTACTTCAATTAGTAATGAATACATAGCTGTGAGATATTTGCAGAAGCGGCAGATGTTAAAAGTCTTAACCCTTCACTGTAAACATTAGATGATATTTAACGGACTACGAAAATTTACATCAAATGGCGTTCCTACCCGTTCACGAAGATGTAGAGCATGCCATTTAGCGTAATACTTCCTCGCAAGATGGAGCAATCTTTCATTCTTCGCTACGGTCATCGCTCGCTCATCTTCAAGTGCTAACAAAGCTTTTCTTCTTTTTTCTTCTTTGTTCGCCGGTCTAGCCTTTCTCTTTCGCTTTCTTCTGTCGTTCTGCATTGCTGCTCTTTCTTTAGGGGTATTCTTTCTCCAAGAAAATGGCTGGTTTGTCTTCATAATATTTATACGATGCTTATGACCGCCGTCCATATTTCCCGCCTCTGAGCCATTTCCCGCGTAAAATTGGGTCAGCAATGATGCTCAATTAGATAATTACGTCATTTATGATACGCGAAATCTCCATAAGGGGTGAAACTTTGGCTTGGTTGGGTTGATACCTTTTAGGGAATGTAATCGTTCATCAACGACTTAATTTGTCCAACAATTCCAACATTTGACATATTTTACTCTGTAATACAGTAGCTCTTACACATTTCAAGGGGCCAGGATGTGTTCTTTAATTTATATTAAGTTTTGCACAGATTTTTACATGATAGAAGAAATTATGTGTGCACTAAAACTGGTCTGAAAAAAGATTATGCATAGGTTTTATGTTAAGCCTTTGCATTAATAATCAAGTTATAAGAAAATAGTCGAAGGGTAGGGTGACTCCTGATGTAATTTTAATAAATTTATTTGATCCTGTTAGCCCTTTAACCAAACAAAAAATGACTAGTTTCCAAACCCTGGGCCTTTTAAAATACTTCAAAAAGTTGAATTCCAGCCCTTTCAAATACCTGAAGCCTGAAAAATGCTACCCCTAAGCAGATCCTCCAATTGTGTATAAAGCAGATATCATTCATTTCTCCTCCGTCTGTTCCAGTCCTTTATCAGAGGCAATTGGAGTATTGTTCTGGCACCCATCCACAATGCATGGAGTACATGCCACCCTTTTTCAGTTAAAATGTATGTGGGTTTATTTCATTCTTGACTGAAAATAGATTAATATGAGCAGGGTATTTTTTTTACCAAGATCACCTAATTGGATTTGAGTAAGATAGAAGCAAGCTAGGTTTCAAGAACTGAAAATCGTTCCAAACCCACAATTTAGCCACATCATCCCACATGTGCATGGTTTTACATACAAATCCTTGTAATTTCGAAATTTTCAAAACTGTCATGAAATAATACCAAAAGCATTACAGGGCTCAAATATCCTTTTAATTCATAACAGGCAATTTGAGCCCTTAAATGTGTAAGGAAAGGATTAAATGACAGTTTAAAAAATTTTAGAACTTACAAGGATTTGTATCAAAAACCATGCAAGAGTGACTGAGTGGCAAAAGTTGTTTTTCTCATACAAATACTTCTAACTTTGAGTGGCCGTTGCACTCACTACTTTTGAAATATATGACTGAAAATTCTCAGGCTACCTAATTTTAATATGCTTTTCAGCTTGTGCTAACAAAATTATTTAAAAAAGAACTGTTTTCGTGTTTACCAAAGGTTGATCATGTGATCACAGTTATGTAAAGACCCTATTGTGGCCTTTTTCCACCATACTATTTATGAATGAATGTAAACAGGCCAGGCAACTATAAACTACCCTTCCTGAAATGACCAACTGTTTCAAAATATTATTGTTACCCTTAAAGCTGTTTTTCGCTAACAACAGAGTCACAGTCAGAGTCATAATCAGAAGTGTGAAAACAGCATTTTAATTCCACTTACAACTCCATCACTTACCAACTAGTGAAAACCCAATTGCAAGCAGAAGCAGAATTAAACTCATCACAATGCATTTGAATGGATTGTTTTTTCACCAGATCGAGTCTTACACGATGTATGACTCTGATTATGACTCCGATTTTTGATTGTCACTGAGTCATGAGTGCTCTTACACGCCTATAAAAGTTTTTAAAAACTAAAGTTAAAAATACATTAATCATAAAAAATTTATTTATAATGGTTCAAAAAGTGGATTCCTTTTCCACAAATGAAATTTAGCCACAAAATAGAAACACAATCTTCGTTCAAAGGAGACTTTTCAATTACTCTGTTTAAATTTTTTTTTAAAAAATTTCAAATTCTGTAATAGTGTAACTCATTGCAGAGTCCAACATTTAACAGATTAAAAACGTTAACAGTGTAGTTTGCGTGGAAGAGGACAAACTACTAACACATGCTCCCGTTGAATGACACCAAATACTGGCACAAACCTTCCATGTACTCTCTTAACAGGAATGAAAGTAGCCTCGCCTTCCAATTCAAAGAGATCCTTGCACCACACCTCCACTGGAGCACCTAAGGAGTGCCGTGAAGGATGTGATTGAAACCAGCGCACAAAAGCAAGTATGCATGGAACAGGCTGTCCATTGACTTTGATTGTCTGTTCCATGAAAAACTGAATGATTCCAGGCCTAAGATCACTTCCACTGGTGTCAATTTTTCCTCCAAGAGCACACCACCTTGCAAGAATATATGATGATCTGTCTCCTCGTGACAGGCTTGAACCATATTTATCTCCAGAAAATGTGCACAATGCAAATCTCTTGAAATGGCCAGTAATGGATCCTTCATCCACATCATC
>NC_142670.1:17581449-17651449 GCF_964200805.1 Pocillopora damicornis
ATTTTGACTGGATCAAACACGATCAAAGCGAAGCAAAAATCGTATTTGCCATCCCCGTAAATTCATCCTTTCAGGCAGTAAATTTACGCTTTTTCCTAGCATTTACTGCCCCTGTAAAGTAGTCAAATGTGGATTTTTTTGTCACATTTGCCACTCGGCGCAAATACGTAGTGAACGATATTTTTCACCATCTTTGCTTCTAATGTAATTACTGTACAAATATAACGTTTGCGTAGTATTTGCTACTTGGTAAATATAAATTGTCGACCGCCTATGCTTTACATACAAATGTGATGCAAAAATGGGGTTTGCATCGCGGGTAAATGTAATCAAAACGACGTGCAGCGGAATGTTTGCTACAATTGTAAATTCATGTTTCGGTGCGGTAGATTTATCTATTTACCACATTTTTAGTTCATGTTAAATCTGATGCAAATGTGCAGTTTTTCTTCTCATTTGCTTCGGACTGTAAAGATTGAGTAAATGCGGTATTTACCATCTTTGCTTCGCGTGCAAATATTATCTAACGATGGAATTTGCCTCGGGGCAAATATAAACAAATTTGATCAAATGTGGTATTTACTTCATATTTGCATTGATTTTGCAGTTGTTGTAAATCCGTTTTTTCGTGCAGTGTACAATGATTAGATCTTGTGAATTGAGTAAACTAATTTTTTTGTAGAGTATTTAATTCTTTATATAGCTATGACCGTCACTTGAAGCTCAGTGAAAATCAGAGTCAAAATTATGTTTTGAAGCGACTTAATTCTCATAACTTTCTGCGCCGCAAGAACATGTAATCAGGTGTATTGCGGCGGTGGAAAATTGCAACGCCCTTTTTGAGAATGATAATCATATTAACAGAAGTTCGGAGAGATAATTTTAAACAATGGCAGGAACGAGGGAACCTGAGTAAATACGAAACATAACACGGAAACTAAGACCGCATTCCCCTTCCCCTTAAGAGAGAGCTGTGTTATCAAATTTCTCCGGGCTTCGTATGGTTGGACCTTCAGTGAGCTTTGCACTTTAATTTTTCTTGCCCTTGATGCGATAATTTCAGCACCTGAAAAACGAATCTCCTTATTCGTTAACAGTAAACTTTCACAAAGAGCCTGGATGTCGAGCAGTTAGTGCTTAGAAGCCTAGCTGCATACTCCTTACTCAAATGTTAAGAAGCATGTTTGCTCTGTTCTGGGTTATAGGCTGCTAAACTTTAATTGAGATATAGCAGAACGGTTTTCATTGCAACTATATATTTTTGCACCTAAAATTATCAGTTTTCAGTTCTAAAAAAGTAAACTACAGGTTCGCTGATCCATGTGCACCATATAGTGAAAACATTTAGCATTAGATCAGATTGGTCTTCATTTTTTCAATTTTTTTCCACATTATTTTACTTATAGTCTTGCGACAAAAAAATCATTAAATGTTTTGTTGTTGTTTCGTTTTGCTTTTTTGATACAACTGAGAGATAATGAGGGTTGCCTTTGCCAGCTTTGGAGTAGGTCATCGTAGTTCCTCACCCTAAGTATGGATTTTAACACAAACCTCCAAATACTGTCATTCTTAATTGTTTGTTTACTATCGACAGAGGCCTCCTAATACCATTCCAAATATCAAGCTATCAGTTAGATCTTTAATCATATTTTAGAGGTAAAATTATTCGCGAGTTATAAACTCTAAAAGAAAATTATCATTGTTATGCGTTGAAGGTGATTTCTAAAAATAGAGAAAAAACTACTTACAGGTACTCCAGATCAGTATTTGTGCTGAAAATATCTGACGGCAATTCCTTTACCGGATTACTGGACAAGTCACTAAAATTTCAATAATAAGAAAATAAAGTTAAAAGTGCATTCAAAACAGGTTAATTGTTCAGGTATTTTCATGCACTTCAAAGTTAGAAACCTCAACAGGAGCAAAAAGAAGTATTTTCCAAAGCTCTCTGATAGAAATTAGCGTGGGTGAGCGGTGAGAGTACTGCATACAGTGGTCTGGGTTCAAGCTTGCCGACCAGATATTCATCGGATTCTTTTCCCATGACGTCCCCGTTCCAGTCCGTGCCTGTTTTATAAATGACTGGATGGTCTCCTAGCCTCAGTAGGGTTTTTCCTCCACTCAATGTTTGCTCTCTTCCTTGTTTACTCTTAAATTTATCATTTTGGGATCATCATCCAGCTCCCTAGCTCCTTCCAACTCATCAAATTGCTTGTTAGCCTTGTTATTTCCTCCAGCACCTTCCATTGTTTCTTCAGAACTGAAAATTCCGGATTTTTGTGAAGATTGTGACCTAAAGGGAGTTTGCCATTTATTTTACTGTATTCCCTCCCCTACTTTTTAAAATTTATTTATTTATTTATTTATTATTCTATTTCATTTTTCACGTATTATTATCATCATTGTTATCATTATCAAAATTTTAACTATTATAAACATCATCAATAGAATTACTATTATTATATGTAGTGAAAACGTCTGGATGCCCAAAAAATAACGGAGCTCGTTTTGTCTAAGCATTTCAAAGAATAACACCTTCAGTCCAGCGTGGTGTCTTTAGAAGTTGTACGCCGAGTAGACTTTAGTTGGGGTAAGCTATCCATATAACTCCATGACATATCCAACCGGGCAATCAGTGTACGACCATCATTTTGGTGAGCCATGCTTGGTCCACGGAACCATATGCCATCTTCACATAGACCCATGCCATGCTCATAATCCGTTTCCTTCAATGACAATCCTAGGTCACCATCTTGTCAGTGATTAGGTTGTATGTGATTCCGCCACATTCAACCTTCGCTCCCCTCTGTTCCCCTCCATCAAGTCGTGTGTGTTAAGGTGGATGTCAAGTGGGATCTGCAAGCAAGATGTGAACCATTTATAGATGTTGTTGAGGCAAGTGGTAGGTCTTTGGTTTTCACTCGAGAAGTCTCCTGGTGAAGCTATGAGTTGTTTTTGAGCCTCATTTACTTCAGAAATGGCATTGAATGCTTGCGTAACCCCTTCGTGTAATGACCTTGCCCGCTTCCACTAAAAGTGGAGTAATCTATTCAAACCAGGCGCATAGAAGTTTACATTCTTGAGAATAATCTTTACGGCTACTCTGGTTTCTAGTATCCACTCTTGATCTGCAGTGGGTGGCAACTTTCTAGCAATTGCTTGTTTTATCTTCTGGGGGCCATTCAGCTTTGTTGTTACCAATCCTTCTCCTTTCCCATAAGCTACTCGCATTCTGAATCTTCTCGAATACATCAGCGTTGCTATGGGAACCGTCCTCAGTTGTTCTTTGATAGACAGGTCGATCTTCTGTTCCATCACACATGGATACAAACATAGAGTAATTCCGCCTTGTATCTTGTTTAAATCAGTAGTTAAGCGATCTTACTTTATCTTGTTTCTTGTCTCTGATGAAGTTTGTTTCCATGCAGTTGAAAAGTCGTGCAGATGAAATCCCTTTCTATTTTTCTGATAAGAATTCTCTGTTTTTCTCTACCTTTTTCTTTTTGTCCCTTAGTGTCTCTAGTTCCGCCTTTGCCATAGACATTCTTTTACAGAGTTCGTCCGCTTTCTCCACAAAAACTTTCTTCTTTCTGGAAGAATTCTTAGTTGCACTGTGACTCGTGGTTTTCTTCTAGCCTTTCAACAATAGAATGGCAACAACAGTTGAAAAGAGAGCGCACTTCGCGAGCCACAAATAGCCAAAAGGGTTTTCAGTGGGCGATACGCGGTGCCAGTTTATAAATTCCATCACACTCTTATTTATGTTCTCGATGTGGCTCTTTGTTGGTATTTCTTTTGTTCTAGTGTGAATCTCTCGGTATACGTTTTTACCCGCCTGACTGATGTCAGAGCAAACAATACGTTCGACTTTTAAATCAAAGCACGCACTTCTTCGCTCCATCGGTAGATTGTTACCAGATCCCAAAGGCTCAAAGATGTAAAATTTATATTGTTGTTTTAGAATTGTTATTATTGCTATCATTGTCATCATTAATATCTTTATTATTTTTACTATCACTGATATTATAAGTACAATCATTATTAGCTTTTTTCTTTCTGCTTTCTCTGTTTTACTCATGGCCACCTAGTTTATGCATTAACACAAATTTGTGGCCTAATGATAAATATTAAAATAGTATTTTTATATACGACGTAGCCTCTTTTTACCATCTTACTTTAAAGCCCGTTTCAACCAGTGCATTCTGAGACATATCAAAGTTGAAGTCTCAGTTTGCACTGAAATATAAATCTCCATGCAACACAGTTCGTACAAACATTGATGAAAGGGTTCATTACAAGTTCATGCGATTTTCAGAGCAGTAAATACTCGGAGGTATTTTGAATTAAAACAAATTTCATAAAAGTGCAATATTTTATCAGAGCAAACATTAACAAACTCAAATAAGAGCCACGTGTCACAAAAATCTTGGTTATTACTTCTGGTCATCTCACACGTATCTCTAATTATGTTGTAAATAAATGTTATAACATCCCCTACTTACAGAAAAGACAGACGGCGGTTGTTTCTAAAAATGCCTGAAGACAAATTCTTTAGCTTGTTTTCGTCAAGAGTCCTTTTACAAGAAAACATGTTAAAGTATTGATTAAGTTAAAGATGATGAAAGACCTCAATTTTTCCAAGTATTAAAGCTTTATACAAGAACAACAAACACATCATCAACCTTACTACAAATTTTTTGACTCAAATATACACAATATCTATTCAAACGATTTTTATCTTAGTCCAGTTTTTTCCAATACTATGTCACAGAAGAAAAAGCATGCTAAAAGAAAAACAACACTAAAAGCGAAAAAAAAGGAAATAAAGGAAAACCATCCTCAGCATCCCTGTGCACAAACAAAAAACCACAACAGAAAAAAAGTTAAGAGAGAAACAAGACAAAAAACCAAACAAACAAGTAGCAGCCTTTGTAACCCCGTGTATCATATGCATAAGGATTGAGGAAGGGAGTCGATGGGGGGGAGTTAATGTTAACTTGAAAAGACATTTCTTATATTATCAATCATATTCTTCTTATAAGGGTCTCTGATAAGTCTAAGTCTATTTAATTTTCAATTATTCTCTTTTCCACAGACACCTTATTTCTTGTAGAAATTGGAAGACTCAAGCATTATTTCGTCACAACATATTTATTTGCGTGATTTATTGCGTTGCTTTAAGCTTGATTTTTAAAAAAAGTCCTTATAGATAGATCTGGGACTCCAGTCCCGCTTTCGCTTCACTTTTTCGCCCATACTCTTGCGAAAAGTCTTGAATCCACAGCAATGGAGAGAAAATTGGCATTTGTTTTTGTCTTGTCCAGGTAACCAAGTTTCCTATCCTTGCAGAGTTAGTGGTTTCAGCCTCCGACAATTTCTTATAAACGGTTTACTTTGCTGTAAACTCTCGTTTCATAATCGATTAATGTTTTTATCGGGTATGGCTTAGAAGTATTACCTGACCTAATAGCTGAGTGGTAACATGTGGTATTCTCTGAATAATTTCCCTAAATTCAAACACCTTCGTGTAAGTCGCATACGAAGAAAATCTTTGTTCAACGTTATTCCAATCCTTCGCAGGTACTTTCAAGAAAAAAATTCGTACGCGCACTGTTTGGAAATAAAGCACCACACACTTTATGGCAAGGAAGGGGTTTGTAAATTTAAACTATAAGCCATTTTGTTGTTCCTCCCCTGACCTAAAGGAAGCCAGGAATATGGTAAAGGAGAAAATGAAGGGACACTCTTCCGTCGATTGGATAGGGTATCAAAGATGACCTCTCGTGAAAAGTAGCCGCACAGTTTAATCAATCTTCGAAGAGTTGTCAGCATTGCCTTGTAATCCAATAATTTTTTTTACATAAACTTGCGCTCCGCCGCTGCTGCTAATAGGAAAATATTTGCATTTCATAAACAGACGATCTAAAACAGAAAACATAACAAGCATAAAAGAACAAAAACAAAGCAATAAAAAAGGAAAGAAACGCTGACATAATTTTGTTCGTCGTTGTTCTAGCAACATTCCAACCAAATTTCGAGGGACTCCATCAATTTTATAGAACTTTTAAAACTCGCTTGAAGAAAAGGCGCTTACCAAAATGAGTTGCAAGTTATGGTTTTCTAAATAACTCACACCTTCCGGAAAATCATGTCAAAACCAGACTAATGATGAAAAAGTAACTCAACCGGTTTCGAAAAGTATTGCACGTAAACGCATTATATAGACAAAGCTGAGTGGAAATAAGATCTCACGGTAAAGATAATTGCAGCAAAAAAGTCGCTTGGAAATTCATGTCGGTGGATTTAAAATTCAGCGGGAGTGAACGAACTCCCCTCCCGAAGATGGGCGAAATAAGCCTCCAGTGGCTACCCAACCTTCCTCACCGTCCTTACACACTAACCCTCCAAAGATAATTAGGCTGAGAACCGATAAACCGGGTTGAGTTTTTCTGATTGATGACTTAAAAGCTTAGCCTTAGCTAATAACATTGTTTTATGAACAACGATACACTTTGTGACTTTAACAAATGACTGATCATTTCGGTGTCGTAACTGTTACAGTTATCCCTTAAGTCTTTCGTCGTCCATGCCCATCGTTCCTTTATATTGCTTGCATGATTAAGTGGCTAGGGATGTTTTTGGTAAGAACCCAGGTTGCTGATACAGCAACGTATTTATACTTTCAGGTAAATCTGTCGATACTATTATTTAGTTTCGCTTTTCGGGCGTAGATGTCTTTTAAGACATCCATTTATAAGTTAACCATTCGTCAATCTGTTATTTTTAAACAGAAAGGATTTCAATGGTGTCATAGGAAACATCATGATGTTCGAGTTCCTGGACATTTAAGTCTTAGTCTCTCTAGAGCGGACCGGTGCATTTCGGTCCAAAAACTGATCTCTTTCAAACTATTCCCATGAATCGGTCTTAGTCTAAGAGTATTTGAGATCACCTTGGTTCTCCGAAATATTGAAAAATAAATTTTTCCCGTGTGGAAATCGCGTTCGCGTTCAAGGCCTGTTTTTGACAGCGCCGAAGTATCATATATCATCATAAATGGCACAAATTGCAGTGCTCGTCTGTTCACAAAATTCTTCTTTGAGGAATATTTTTTGTTTCGCATATTTAGATCGATCCTTTATGAGAACAAATCACGAATGTTTTTCCTTTTCAACAGTTTTTGGCACTGAAAATTCTTTTTATGTTTGACACCTAGTTTGCTTCTGCTTCCGTGACCGTCAATCCCGCTTCTGCTTTAAAGTCCAACTTGTTCCCGATGACATTTTATTCAGACTAACTAAAATAAGATTGAGGAGTATGCAAATTTAAGATTCAAATAGTGATTTCGGTGAACTTTTAACACAGCTGGCACATTTCGAAAATTACAACCAACGCTGCATAAAGAGCGGACTCAATTATATACCAAATTTACGTAGACTACCATGATAGACGACGAACAGGGAAAGGTGTGGGTACCGACTTGTTTCCGATTCACGTGACATTTTCCAATTATGATCTACCAAGTGAGTGTCCAATTAATTTATTTAATTTATAAGTATTCTATTTTTAACATAGATACCTGTTTTCTCGTAGGAAAGGAAAGACTCAAGTACCTTATTGGTACCAATTTTCGCGGGCACTTAATTTCGCGAAAAAAGGGTCGGCATATCTCGCGGGTCTCTATTTTCGCGATTTGGGCCCAAAATTATTTTCTTCCCGAATCAATTTTCGCGAAATTATTTCGTTAATTTTATTATTATTTTACACTTCTTATTGCTTAAAATCATTAATTCATAACAACACCAAATTATAGAAACTGCATAGTGTACCATAGGCATAGTCAAAGACATTATCCTTATGCTTAACGTTCTTTGTAATTGTATAATACATATTTACACGGTAGCCGTGAAATAGACTAGAGCTTGTGTACCATTGGCATAAAGTTATTGGGCCTCTAATCAATTTCTAGGGCGAGCTCAATATCAGTGAGGGGGTCTTCTTGAGGGAGATTTGTTTGTCCATCTAAGAGGCCGGAGATCCCGGCTTTCTCCCATCCTTTCGCAATGTGTCCCAAACCAACAGGACTACTCAGGTGGTTGTAAAGGTCCACCAACCAGATGGTATGAAGTGGTTTTATGACTGACCTCCCGATTCTATCTGCTGCTTTACTTCGTCCGAGTACCATATCGTAAACTTGTCCTTGATAAATCTCTTGGCCTCCCCATTGACGGTGAGATTCAGAGGCTGAAAGAAGTGGGTCAGATTGGCGGGCACCGACACAATCGCAATATTTAGCGATACCAGTCTCTTCTAAACCTTTGCGGTTTTTGGCCTCTAAACACATCCCAAATCAGCAGAGCTTTTTGAGTTGGCGCCAGTTTGAGCTCCTTTCTTTTCCTCTCGACATAGGGGACGATTAATTTATCTATCAAGGTTAGAGTTTCATCTTCATTAGAGCAATGTTTCGGATTCTGGGAAATCGCGATTCCTCTGGGGAAATTAAAACCTCATCTTGTTAATGTCAGTGAGAAATGTAAGGTTAGATTCTTCAAACATCCCTCTGGGAACTGGAGGACGAGTGGTTGTTCCAGCTCGGCGAGTAAAATTGCAGCACCTATAAATGGACTTCACCCAAGTCACTGTAGGCTCAAATTCTCTTAAATATGGCGTCTTATTACTATCAACAAGCGCCAGCGCTGTTGCCTTCACGACACAGAAACTAACTACTCCACCTCTGCCGGTTTCTAATGCTCCTAAGAAGAGAGATTGATATACTGTCCAGGTCACAGAGTATTGGTGGTCGTCCACGGGTGTCACTCGGGATAGCAATGACAGTCGCGTCTTTGTTACCTTTTTTCTTCTCCTCGCGTAGTTTCTTCTCTTAAGCCCGCTTGAAAGTTCTTACAGTGCTTTCCTTTAATGTTGGGAGTTCCTCCTTGAAATGATTGATGGCTTTCGAATTACCATTCGCACTGGCATATTTCCCAATCTTGGCGCATGTTTCAGCCGAATAGTGTTGGTATTTTCCACGTTTTCTTGCTGCTGAAGTAGTCGAGGAACCTTCATTCGAGTGAGGATTCACCAAGCTCGCAACAGACGATTCCACGGCAAAATATTCACCATTGCCCAAGGAAGTGCTTTCTTGGCTTGGAAAGTAGGCCGGAACAGCAATTTCCAGGTCTTCAGAGGCATTAGAATTGTTTGGATGTTCCGTTACTTTTTTCTATTGAACCGTGAAACCGCAACGAAACAAGGACATTTTACCAAAGAAACTTAAACCAGAATGTGGCGCGTCTTCGCAGCGCTGTAACGCTAATAAAGGGAACAGAGAGACTATTGTGTTTTGTTTGTTGTTGGTTTCCAATCTCAGTTTACAAATACCACGTGTTACCTTTAGCTGTCACAATACAATGGACTGCAACAGAACACCCATATTGAGGGGAACAGAAAACACACCAGATCTTGATATGGCGAGCAGAGATCACACGGTGGGTCTATCACGTATTGGTTTAAGTGCGGTCTCCGCGGGTTTCACGTTTTTAAAGAGGTTTGGAGTCCGATTTTTGGAGAGAAATTAAAATGCTGCTACGAGAGAAACAACTGTTACGATCGCTATGCTATTGCCGCGACCAAGCGCCTTCGAGGCTGTCTTGCAAACTCTGCAGTTGGTCACTTTCCCGGGGAAATTTCCAGAGCTACACACTTTTTCTACTCAGAGGAGGGGTTGTTTGTGCTAAAGTCATCGGCAAGAATCACAGAAGATCTCCACTAGTGCAAGAACGACTGGAAATTCCCGTTTAAGGTACAGCTGAGATGGATCCGAAAGGAAGAAGGCAATACTATAAACAGGTTATCGTTAAAATTATGAAAAACCCGGGATAGATGGCCATTTCGATGACTGTACAAAATAGGTGCTGAAAGGACCTGAAGACGACGATAGCGATACAGACGAAGAGGTTCAAAACAACGCAGATAGTCAAATTTGACTGTTAAACTGTTATTCGTCATCTGTAGGCACGCCATAAAACTTTTACACATTATACACAATACGTAGACATATGTTTCCTCATTGAATTATAAAAAACCAAGGAATATAGGAGGATATTAAATTTCGCGACATTACAGTTCGCGGGATTTTTTTCGCGTCGCTTTAAGTTCGCGATTTTTTTTTAAATCGCGAAATTCGCGGAATTAAAGCGACGCGAAAATTAGTACCAATAAGGCAATTTTTACGCTCATAATTTGTCACTTTATAATTGAAGCGTTATTTATTTGCTTGATCTATCTCGTTGCTTTTAGCCCATGCTCCTACGAAATGCCTTGAATCCACAGCAGGAAAGAAAATATTTCTTTTTGTCTTGTCGCAGTAACCGGGCTTTATATCATCCGCAAGCGAAGGAGCTCGTTTCAGCTTCTGACAGTTGTTCATCAACAATCGTCTTTGCAACAATGCCTCCTTTCATAATCCATAAATATTTTTCACGAGTATAGTCTAAACGTGTCGCCAGACCTTACAACCGAGTAGTATCTTGTGATATTATCAAACTTATTTTCCCCAAATTCAATGCCTTCCGTGTAGGTCCCAAATAAAAAAACCGTTGTGAGTCTAATTTACATATACATACATGCACTTTATTTCAGCGCGACAATAGTTAAAGCTGGTGCTTATATGGTCTTCCATCTGAGTACTAGGTTTGCAATAATTTACAAGTTACTGAAATACTGAATACTGCAGCCATTAAAAATATATAAAATCGTCATTACTTAAATCAAAGGTTCAGGTGGATGTCACTTTGAAATGAAAGTCTCCTAGTTCATGAATCTTGCTTAGTTTCAAATGTATAGTCCATCGTTCATTTTTGCTCTATGCGGATGTTTGAATGTAATTGTATTCCAGAAAATAGCACCCCTTGTAACTAATAGACTCTTCTTACATATACTCGCGGGTGCCTTCAAGAAAAAAAAAATTCGTGTGCGCGCCACTTTTAAAAAACACAACCACACGCTGCATAACAATAACTCGATTAAACTGTTATTTCCTCTCGTGAGTCGAAGGAAGCAAGTACAATAAAATGAGTGTCATTTAACTGAGTACTAAACATGGCCTTTGATAAAATGTGTTCGCAAAAAGTCATCACAAAGAATCAAACGCCGAAGTGTGTCAGTATTTTCCCGCAATCCAACTAAGAGAGGGTGTCAGTAACTCAAAATTCGTTTTCACTCCTACTTTCATATTTTGTAGCCCAATATGTCTTAACAATTGTGGTACAGTTTTTTTTGTGAAAATATATTTCAGTTTTCGAGAAATGACTTTTCTCGTTCGATCGCTAAAATATGCAAATTTTTACCGTAAATATTACCCGTGTTGTGTGACCTCGTGTCATGAATATACTTGACCTCCGGTATTTCTGTCAACATAATCCTTTCTTTTATCATCTAAAATTAATCCCCTGTCATTGCTGAAGCTGGCAAAGGAATATTTATTTTTAGGTGAATACTTTTGTCCGACATACTTTTCCCATGTCGAAAAGTAGCATAACAGAATCTACTGAGCTTCTACCTTTTAAAAGAAAAAAGGATGGTTATAAAGTCACTGTAAATATTTAATTGTGTATTTGTGTTGTTTCATCTTGAGACGAACTCAAAGTTTGGCAAAATTTACTTGCCAGCGATTATGAAATATACATGGCGTGCCTACTTGTCGCCACCGTTTACTGTCATAAATTACTACAGTAACTTTACAACCATCCTTTTGTCTTTTCAAAGCTTGAAGCTCAGTAGATTCTGCTTTTTCTTAATAACTCGACTGTATGTCACATTTGCTATTATTATTTTTTCCTTTTTTGCTTTTGTTTTAAATGGGTTGTTCAGGTAATAAACTTTAACTTATTGAAAAAAAATCGCCAATGTAAAGTCATTCACAACGAGATTCAGAGAAAGTTTTTGTTACAAAATTTTTGTTTGGGGCTACTTTCATATTCCATTTTATATCATATCTTACACTTTTCTGTTCATAAAACTTTCTTTACATTTATGAACGCAAGAATCCTCTCTCTAAAAGCAAAGCAATTTATCTGGTTCAATGTTGTACACATTTCTCATTTCCTAAATATTCCAGCCACCCCTTAGAGACTTTAAAAATATTTTACATCCAAAAGGCTTGGAAAAAGGACACAATGGACACAAACCTAATTTAAGCGCTCGAAATAATGGATATCAGCACGGAGAAAAACCTTTTTCCTCATTGCCTGGTTTTGTTTCCTGTCACAAATCAGTATCGGAATTATTATTTGTGACACTCCACGGATTTCAGGAAATAAGATGAACGCACGCACACGGCACGTTATAACACGCTCGCGCGCCAGTAGCATAACACGCTTACCGTGCAGATATGTACATAAGAACAATTGATTCTGGAAAGCGTGTTGGTAGTCATTTTTCATATCTGGCCAGCGCGGTAGAGCTTTGAATCTAGAACTCGCTAGATTTATTTATTTTTTTTTTAACACGCTAAGTTCCTTTGTTTCCTCAATACGCTAACTTATCTTTTATCACCCAGCTTAATTTGTCACTTGTGTTTGTCAAGTATGTTACTAACAGAATATAAGCGAAAATGAAGATCTCCTGTCCTTTTCGAAAGTTGTAATAAAAAAAGAGACACTCACGACAAATCACTTTCCCTCAGGATTTTCACGAGGAATTCAGTGAGCACGACGTGTTTCAAAAGGTCCAGAGGAGCTCAGTTTGAACACATGAATTACTGTTTTAAAAGTTAATCCTAGCGCGTAAAATATAAATCCTTATCGCTTCACGCAGTTAATAAGCCCTATCAATCCTTTAGCAACAGATTATCGGCTCCATGTCCACCTAACGACTCGGTCGCTGTTTGTCACTCTATGCAAGTCGGCAATTTTAAAATAAATAACCGCTAGTTAGCCGGCGCAAACCGAAGCTTTCCTAGCGAAGCCGCGTATTATTCATTATTATATACATACCGAGATTTACGCGCCAAAATTCATCGAGACAAAAATAGTTTCTTCGCGCTAGAGGCGCCAGCTGATTGGTCATACGATTATCATTATTTTCACTAGTGAAAAAAAACGTGTCGCTTGCTCGCCGCTCCTCTTGACCGACAAATTGCACATTTCTAAGAGCTTAGGCGCATCTTTTTTTTTTAAAGAAAGATGGCTTAAAATCAGATTAACAGTTTTCAGAGCCTAGATTTATCAGTAGAAGAGTTCATAGACGGACAGAAAATGAGAAAACTAAGAAAAAGACTAAACAATATGTTACTCTGTTCCATGAATTTCTTGTTTTCAATGGCAAGACGAGGCAAATGAACGAATGACCCCTTAAGCGCTGAACAAGTTTAGTTCCTTCTAACGGTTCGCAGAAAAGAAGACAACTAGGAATACGAGCCTAATTCCTTAAGGGCATTTTTCGCTAGCTTTTAGCGCCATTTGAAGAAAAAAAACTATGGACTTTGCCTTATGACGAAAAACACCAAAAAAAAAACCAAACAAAAAACACGACGTTGCTCTGTTCCATGAATTTCTTGTTTTGAAAGGCAAGACGAGACGAATGGACGAATGACTCCTCAAGCTGAACAAGTTTCTCAGCGAGTTCCTTATAACGGTTCGCAAAAAAGAACACAACGAGGAATACGAGCCTAATTCCCTAAGGACTTTCTTCGCCAGTTTTCAGCGCCATTCGAAGAAAAATATACTATGGACTTTGCCTTATGAAAAATGTCCAGTTCGAGCAAACTAGGAAAGCGCTTCAGTCAAAGCAAAGGGATCTAAACGGAAAGGCATGGGCAACAAGTCTAATGCTTCTGCTGCTTTAAGTGAGGAAGATATTCAAGTTCTGTTTGAAAAGTATCTCTTGGGAAGTTCCACGGCAGAAGCGCTTTTAAACACGGTATGGCTCAACAACATAATCCATTTTAAGTTACTAGGCTGCAGGGAGCATAGACAAATGTGTTCAAGGGGAGACGTAAAACTTTTTCAAAACTTCCATAGGGCAGGAGTACCTCGAATTCAATGAAAGACAAACCAAAACTCGTTCAAGAAACGATCCATGGATGGAAGAGCCATTGCACCGAAAATGTTTGCTGTGCCGAACAACCAGAAATGTCCAGTAAAAGCCTACAAAGTCTACGCAGAAAAGCGACCCGCGGAAATGGAAACCAACGATGCACCGTTTACTTTGACAGTACTCAATGTAAAATCTGGCAACAATGACGTACTGCCAACTGCTATTATGCAACTGTCAGGACACAAAAACGTTCAAAGTATCACTCGGTACTCTACCGTCTCACAGAAACAACAATTGAATATGAGTCACACTCTCACTGGAATGAGTTCGAGAGAAATAACTCCCCAGTCTGGCTCTTCTATTCCAGAGAAAAGAAAGCACGAGTTTGACGAACTCACTTATCCAACATTTCGTCCATTTTTTTCTCAGCAAAGCAAGCAAGCAGCGCAGCAGCCCGTTTCTCTTTTTTTCGGGTGCTGTTCTAAGCGGAGGACATATAGGTGTGGCAATAAACACTTTAAATCAATCGCCCACACTTTCAGTGTGAGAGGAAAACCCTAGCAAAACTTACAAAAGAATCAAACCTCTTGATTCGGATTCTTACTGGTGTTTGTCAATTCAAGCATGCGGGTCCTCATAAGCAACAAAAAAGTGAAGTCTCGGGTTTTTCGACATATTTTCAGGATGTCTTATTTCATTCTTACTAGCTCTGCCTTTTAACGGCATTTTAGCTCGATAATTTAAATGTAAAGTATTTTACAAGGACGCCATTTCAGTGCAACTCTCGAACTGTGAGGGCTTGATCGTGCGTTGTTTTCCTTTGAAAGAAAATAAAGATATGTTTATCTTTGAGTTCTATTCGCTTTTAAATCCAGGAACGTATATGATAAATAAGTTATTTCACGGTTGGTTCACTTGTGCGAATTTTATTCACTCGTTGTGAATAAAAATCGTACGCGCTCACTAGCCGTGAAACAACCTACAATTGTACGCTAATCATGGCATCTTACGAGCTCTTCGTCTTTAGCACTGCGGTATATACCTTGCCCAACGCAAATTTAACTTGAGGATAATTAAAATTAACATGGTCGAAGGTACTAACGAGTCTTTTTTAGCTCGCAAACTCAGCGAACTTAAATTTTCAAACTCCTCTGGACCCTGTGCGTGTATTCACTTGCTTTTCGTTTCCATAGTTAGGTCATTTACACTACAACATGTTTACACGCGCAAAGGAACAAGCAAACGCTTCGTAGTCGTTCATTATCAAGTTTCAAAATGCAATTACTCATTCTTACGAGATGGTAAGGTGCAACACGTCGAGAACTAAAGGTTTCCACCGGTTGGACAGCGGAAAATTAGGCTTTCTTGTGCCCGTTTTACAAAGAAAGTTTGACTCGCCATTTTTTAGCGAGCAATGGAATCAGATAGCCGCTCGCATTAATACAAAATGTAGAGGAAAGAGAAGGACTCTTATTCACAGACTTGAGAAAACTTGTTTTGAAAACACAAAGATGGCACAATCAGTCTATTATTTCACACAAAAAATTATGGGTCAGTGAATTGAACAGAGTTAGTCATTGTTCAACAAAACTGCCTTCTAAGTTATTTTAAATGTGGCTAATCCTAGCATATAAACTTTACTAATTATGTGGAGCCTAAAGAGGGCATAAAACGCAGACTAGAAAATCATCTATATGCCCAGAATAATGCATTAACAAACAGGTTGCGTGACGACAGTCAAAGAAATAGGAATAAAAGGAATAAAGTTTGGTAAATAGACTGTCAGTTAATAAAAAAAAGTATATTAGATATTTAATGATTTTGTTCACTCCTTCAGTTTTCACAGTAACTTTATAACCATGCTTTTGTGTTTTAAATCTCAGAAACTCTGTCATATCGGTCATTGTTAAAACTGTCTTTGTTTTGATGCTCCTTTTCGACATTTTCTACTTTTCACAGCACTATGTTCGTTCAAAGATTGAACAGTTAGGCCTTGCATGGAACACTGACAAGAAGTAAGCCTAAGCTTAATAAATCATGTTTAAAGTTATATAATATAAGCTAATGTAGAAACAAAAAGTTGTTGAAAAGTTAAAAAAAAATGTTTTTTGCTTGAAATGTCTTCCTTTGGATGCTCAAAAAAAATTATTTGATGGTGAGCTAGCTGGCTGATTGTGTAGCTTGTTGTAGACATTTGGGGCTGAGCTCTTCATCAGTGGAAGTCAAAAGATGATATGTTGTTGAGAAAGATCTCTGGGCCATGAGAGACAGAAAGTAACTTTCTCAACAAAACATCACCTGCTGATCAGACTTCCACTGTTGAATGGCTAAGCCCAAACATTTGGAGCAAAAAATTTTTTAATCTGCAATTTATACTTGAGCACAAGAACTCTGTTTTATCCTGTTTTAACTCAAAAGTTATCTTTTGCAGTTAGATTTTCAGATTATTAATGATGGGATTATTTCAATTTCCTACAGAGAGAATGAACCACCAAACCTAGCTGTAGTAGCCACCATCTTGAAAGAGGTCAAAGAAGTAGAGCAGATTCAAAATGATTCTCTTTGTACAGAAAGAAGAATTCTAGGTATGATTGAATGGGGATTGTTTTGCCAAATAAACACAATTTGTCTTTAACTTTGGGTTGAATTTTTTTGAGACAAGTGCCCCATCTTGCCCCTTGCTCACTACAACCCTGAAAACTGACAATCTTTTTCATATAACTGATTGTGGCGTACTTACCTTTCCTTTCAGATGCTATTTCTCAAAACTTTGCATCATCAAAGAAACGTAGACGACAGGAAGAAAATGGTACTTACGAGCATTATCAGAGGGAGCAAAAGAAGCGACAAAGAATTAAAAGGGTAAAAAAATTTGTTTGGCTTTTTAACACTCTATTATCTTATCAGCTTGTATGTTTGAGTAAATTTCAAAAGGTTTGAATTCAAGTTTGATCTAAAAACAGGGTAAGGTTCAAATTACACTGTAGATCTGCTGATACAAAACATTTTATGCCAAGAACAACTCTGACCAGTGACACAAGGGCTTTATAAATGTTTTATTGTAGGAATATCTCACCATTCGGTATTATAAAAACTTATTTCGCATTTTCCCTTTTAGAAACTGGATAAGAGACTCAAAGTGGCAAGTGAAGAAGAGAAGAGACAACCAATTTTCGAGGCCCTGCATCCTAGTCTTGTCTCTTCAGACGAGTCTGATGAAGAAGATCCCACATCAATGGTAACAAGGCCCCTTACCTGGAGGACAGAAGAAGTTACCAACTTCTTCCATATACTAGACCAGAGGTATAAGTCTTCCATGACAAATCAGCAAAAGAGGCAGTCAATGAACAGAAGGGTTGGTAGACCAAGTCATAGAAATAATAGAGAGATCCCAGAAAAATTGCTCTGGGCCACCACCTAAATTTAATTTTAATTTTAGTATACAGTCACTCAACTCTCTTCCCTAGGACCATTTCTTATGAAGTTGCTACATTTCTACCCAATTATACAGATGATGTAGGTCTACCATCTCCATTCTTTTATTCTGTCTGAATTTAGTTTTTAATTTGACAATTTGCTGATTTCAATTTTCTCACAAGAAACCACCTTAGTTGGCAAATGTGAAGTGAGACTTCTGTACAATCATGGTTGATTACAAGAGAGTTTGAAGACTGTAAACATATACATGTATAACATGTAATATTTTGAGCAATTTAAGTAATTGAGCAGCCTACATTTAAGTTATTGTCAGTGGATAGTGAAATCAGTTTCTAGAATATTTTGCCTTCCCTGACCACCATTTGGCACTTATGTCCAGGATTGAATGCAGGTGTTTTTTGGCAAACAATTCACATTATATGAATAGATTTTTGAACATTATCACACTACATTATCACAGAATTGTGCATTTAAGTGAATTTTTATTAGTGAGAAAAATTTATCGTGCTCATTTTAAAGAGCCCAAAATCCTTGACATATCTGCTATTTTAGAGGTGGCTGCAATTTTCATTCTTCCTTTTAGAGTTCTCTTGTTCTCCATCAGATGGAGTACTCCAAGATTTTCTCAGTCCAAGTAAATATTTTCTCTTCAAGTAAATATTTTAGAAGTTTCAATGATTTTCAAATTTGGCTCAAACTGTTATAATTAATATATCAGAGTCAAAGATACATGCAGCCTTCACAGTTAAGGTTTAAGAAAATTCTGTCAATTAAATTTATTCTTCAGTTGCAATTTCAAACATTAGAAGTTTTTAAAATAGATCTAAGGTATAAAATTAAATGTAAGGTGGTATTCTCAGAATGTTGCCTTGATTCCCTCAGCACATGAAGTTCACATAATTATATTTTCTTCAAACCTTGACACTCATTTTTGCAAAATGTTTATAGTTTGTATATACAGACCCGCACATAATTTTTCAGACAGTCATCCTTCCAATTTTATAATATCAGTTATACTGTACGGGTTAAGTTTTGCCTCTTTTGGATTTAGAGAGAAAAAATGTGTAAAGTGAAATAAGGATGACAAACATGATTGTTATAAGGCTCCGTTTTGGACTCTGAAAAAATTGTACCGCTAACATCATTGTGCATTAATAAACTTGACAAGAATTATTAAAGGAGTGCTAATCCTGTCTGGGAGAGGGAAATAGGACAAAATGCTTTGAGAACCTGCAGTAGAGCTGAGTCCAGGAAGTGAAATACAACGAACAGTAATTGACCGTGCGGCAGTAAATGCGGGAAAATGCATCCCTTGCACGAATTCACCGTTACAGAAAATACTGGAAAAAGCATGCTTTCGACTGGTTAATACCAGTGAACATAACGTTGGAATGCGCAAAATGGCTGTAAATGGCAGAATACATGTTGTTTTCCATAGATTAACCGAACAACAATAAAAGGTAAAACGCCTGTAAATGCGTTTTCACGAAATTTCTCGAATTCACTATTGCGGAAAAAGTTGGAAAATGCATGCTTTCGACTGGATAATTCTTGTGAACATTTCGTTCACCGGGCGTAAAATGGTTGCGAACAAAAGAAAACATGGCATTTTCTATGCGTTATACGAACTGCAAACTCTGGAAAATATTATGTTTTCCCGTATTTACACACATTAACCTTCCCGGAAAATGCGTGTTTTCAGCTGTTAACTCCGGTGAATACGTTGTTGTTCACTCGGAAAATGCCAATGAACGAAAGGAAAACACGCTGTTTGCCATGTGTTAACCGAGCGGTTAATGCCGGAAAATGAATTGTTTACCTGCATTTACCGCAAAGGAAAACTACCGAATAATGGAACGAATACTGGGATTCACCGATGCGAAAACGCGCAGAAAACGTCGGATTTTCCGTAGGCAAAACACGGGTAAACGATAGTAAATTGCCACGTTTTCCGTAAATTCAACCTTCGTTTTCCGTACGGTGAACGCTTGTTTTTTTGCCGTGAAACCTAATTAATTCTTTGCCAGTTTCAGTAATGAGAGAGGATTAAGTTGATAAAACAAAGGATTATGTTGACAGAAATACCGAAGGTCAAGTATATTCGTTACATGAGGTCACACAACTCGGGTAATATTCATGGTGAAAATTTGCGTATTTGAGCGGTAAAACTAAAAAAATTATTTCTCGAAAACTAAAACATATTTCCACAAAAAAACCTACACCACAATCATTAGGACAAATTGGGCTACCAAACAGGAAAGTAGGAGTGAAAGCAAATTTTGGGTGACTTGCCGCTGTTTGTCTGATACACGTTGACATTAGCTCTTAATTTTCTTTAAATTGAGCTGCCGAGTTTAAGCACCGAAACATTTGCAAACCAGATGCGTTCCTAGGCTGTCGATAGAATATTTGCGGCGAAAAAGAAAAAAAAAGCCAACATCGTTTTTTTTTCCTTCATTGTTCTAGCAACGTTCGGACCAAATCTCGTGGATTCCGTCAATTCTATATTTGAAGAGAGCTTTTTCTGTGTTTATATATTCTAATCTAAACACGAAGGGAAGCTGGGAGAATCCAAGAAGGTTATGCAAACGTTAGACACAATTAAGGCTTTGCATAGCGTTAGAAAGTATCCAAAAAAATTATTGCCTATTCGTGTTACTTGTTTATTTTCTGTAACGAACTTATCCAAGATTTAGAATCAAGCGCGAGCGGACGAACTCCCTTTTTCTAGCATGGAAGATGTAATCCTCCAGTGGCTACCCAACCTTCCTCCCCGCCCCTTCCTTCCACCCGAATGCTCGAAGGCTAATTAGTCTTAGAACTAATGGCCTGAGTGGATAAATCATAAATTTTGTCTGATTGATGAATAAAAAGCCTAGCCTTAGTTACTGATATTTTTTAAAACAATGATACACTTTGTGACTTTGGTGAATATGTCTGATCATTGCAATGTTGTAACTGTCACAATTATCCTTGTAAGTCTTTCGTTGTCCCTGCTCATCGTCCCTGTACATTGCCTGCATGATTAAAATTAGAAAGAATAGCCTTCACTGTTGACTTACAGCCCTTGTAATTCGATATTGTTCATAAATATGTCTTTTGACAAATTCTCCAACTGGTTGTTGTCCAATTGCCTGTCAACAAATGACGATAGTTAGTGTTCAGGCGCATTATTGATATAAACGTATTACCATTATCATCAATATCTTCAAGTGACAAGAAATGTTTTTGGTAAGAGCCCATGTTGCTCATAGTACAGCAACGTATTTATATTTTCAGGTAAATCTGTCAACTTCATTATTTAGTTTCGCTTATCAGGCGCAAATGTCTTTTAAGACATCCATCCGTAAGTAACACATTCGTCAATCTATTATTTTCCACAGGAAAGATTTCAATGTCGGCATGGGAAACAACATGATATTCGAGTTTCTTAAATGGGCTTTTCCTTACCATTATAAAATAAGGTGAAAACACAAACAATAGTTTATGCAAAGAGCATTTGAAATAGCTTAGACAATTTTCGTAATTTTGCCCTTTTTGTGATTGAATTCGAAAAGTTCAATCCGAAGTTCCCTGTGATGTATGTAGCGAACGATTTTTCCTGAACCGAGCGATTTGATAAAATATCCTTGTTCAAGTATTGGTTCGGCCTTATCAAAAGCGATAGCTATTCAATTTACTCAGTTTTAGTTGTCTTAATATTCCTGAAAAATACCGTAAGTTCAGAAGCTTGTAGTACTGTTCATATGTCGAGTTAGAACAATTTGATAGTTTCTAAAACAACAGCTGTCTGAGATTATTTGCCACTGTGAGTTCAGGGCAGGGCAACTTCAATGCGCTGCCACATCTCCCAGTAGAATATGGTTTCTGGATCTTTAAGTCACAGTCTCTCTAGAAGCGGACCGGTGCATTTCGGTTTAAAACAATTGATCTCTTTCAAACTAGTCCCATGAATCGGTCTTAGTCTAAAAGAATACGAAGCAACCTTGATTTCCCGAAATAATGAAAACTAAATTTTTCCCGTGCGAAAATCCGTTCTGCGCTCGAAGGCCTATTTTTTGATTAACTATCATAAATGGCTCGTTTTTTCACAAAATTCTTGTTTGAAGAACTTTTTCGCTTCGGATATTTAGATCGATCATTTATAGGAACAAATCACGTAATTTTTTTTTAATTTTCAATGGTTTTTGACACTGAAAATTATTTTTTCGCTTAACACCTATTTGCCTCTGCTGCCATGACCGTAAACATGCAACTTTCAATCTCGCCTCTGCTTAAAAGTCCAACTTGTTCCCGATGACATTTTTATTCAGAATAATTAAAATAAGAGATAGGGGTATGTAAATTGGAAAATATATCGTGATTTCGGTTAAATTTTTTTAGCAGAGCGGGCTCATTTTTGAAAATTACACGCAACACTGCACAAAGCGCAGACTTAACTATATATCAAATTTACGTTTACAACTTATGGTGGATGCCTGCATTGAGCACTCTGAAGCTTCTTTATGCTTGTTGATGCCATAAAACAGCATTTAGAAGGGAAAATTCTCAATTCCATCCGCCGAAAGTTGACTCTTCGCCCTAAGCGACCTATTGTTTTCTTTATCACTCAGAGCTCAAATGAAAAATGCAGGAAATGGCACTTTCGAGACGCTAGATTTAAAATCTTCTGTAAGAGCATGCTCCTAGATTCATTACTTTGGACGGCCTTCGGCGCTCGGTGTTATCTTCACGTGCGTTCACCTTAAAAATCTCACGCTACACCTGGAGGATGTCAACTTCTCGAAGAAATCGGAATAAATTACAATTAGATGAACAATAACGTACCATAATACCCACCAGCGCTACGCTCAAAAATAGAAACGTATGAACAATTCATCGGCGGAGTGACGGTGGCGACGTTATTCGTAATTTCATTCATCGCTACATACGTGCATTGCATGTGGCCACAGAGTTTGTCGGATGTGATATATATTACTACGACCCTTATAAAGCCACTATCACACTGACAACGACGCATTTTTTAAGAAAGATGGCTTCAAATCAGACTAACCGTTTTCAGAGCCTAAATTTATCAGTAGAGGAGTTCATAGACGGACAGGAAAATAAAAACACCAAGAAAAAGACTAAACGATATGTTGCTGTGTTCCATGAATTTCTTGTTTTGAAAGGCGGGACGAGGCAAATGAACTAATGACTCCTCAAGCGCTGAACAAGTTTGTCAGCGAGTTCCTTATAACGGTTCGCAAAACAGAAGACAACTAGGAATACGAGCCTAATTTCCTAAGGGCATTCTTCGTTAGCTTTGAGCGCCATTCGAAGAAAAATGAACTATGCACTTTGTCTTATGAAAGACGTCCAGTTCGAGCAAACTCGGAAAGAGCTTCAGTCAAAGCAAAGGGATCTAAAACGGAAAGGCATAGGCAACAAGCCTAAAGCTTCTGCTACTTTGTGAGGAAGATATTCAAGTTCTGTTTGAAAAAGATCTCTCGGGAAGTTCCACGGTATAAGCGCTTTTAAACACGGTATGGTTCAACAACATAATCTTAATTTCCTTACAAATTTTTCTTTAACGATCTATTTAGCGAACGAATTTTCCTAAACCGATGGATGTTTCAAATGAAAATGTGTTAATGCAGCTTTATTAGGATATAACCCAAATATGCGATATCACCCACGCATTCAAACGGCTGCTTTGAAGGTCGGATTCCATGCGTTGCTCTTACCCAAATATTCAAAAAGATTCCAAACTTACAGCCAGGACAGCTGGGTATTGTTACTGAAAATGCTTGATGGTAAATTCTTCAACTCGTTGTTGTTCAAATACCTATCAAAAATAAATGAATGCATTTTCAATTGCATGGTATACAACAACAGAGTTCAGAGAATAAGAATGCTGCCCTAAAAAAGTTATTATTTCTGTTCTCATGCTCTGATAGAAAGGCCTAAAATATACCCACAATTATTACATAATAATTTGTATATGGGGTTGTCACATTTTTCCTTTTCCTTTTTTTTCTTTTTAAATTTTTTATCCCTTCGTCCAAAAGAGAATATTTATAGGAAAATTGAAACACAGACCTGAGTACTGAACCACATAGAATATTCTTGACTTGTTAATGAGGCTATTTAAGGAAGAGGGAAAGGTTCAAAGAGTGAAATTCTACCCCAGAATAATTCCGTTAACAAATTTCCTTTCAAATGTTTCTTTGATAATCTATTTCGCGAACAAATTTTCCTGAACTAATGCATGTTTCAAAGGACATTTCATATGAATGAATGAATGAATGAATGTGTATTTATATACCGCACATATCACATACTGTCTCAAGGCGGTTTACAATTCTAATTGAGTGAGATCGAACGTCAGCTTGTAAAGGCGCCTCTGGCTGCCGCTATCAGTCCATATTAGATCTCACTCACCCACCCAGCCCATGCATGAAATGTACAATGAAACAACAGATAGACCACCACACCGGGAACTACGCCCCCTACTCTTTTCGACAAGTGTGTGGGTTCTTTAACGTCCCCTGCTGACCATGTAACACTGAAGATGCAGGAGACGGGGCCTACGGTTTATAGTCCTTATCCGAGAAGACTTGAATGTCTAACCATTTGCTGGTACAATTACAAAGGCAGCACATTCTCCTCAGTTATTTTAAGACCCTGAGTGTTGGTCCGGTCTGGGGCTCGAACCCTCGACCTCCCGCACAGCAGACTGGCGCTCTACCAACTGAGCTAACCAGGCGGCGGTAAAGTCGTAGTCCAAGTGTTAATGCAGCTGCAGCCATGCGGCCACTCTAGATGGGTATTGCTACTGAAAATGCCTGATGGTAAATTCCTCAGCTGGTTGTTGTTCAACAGCCTATCATAAAGAACTTAATGTATTTTAAATTGCATTCTATACGACAACAAAGTTCAAGGAATAAGAGTGCTCGAAAACTGATAAAGTAACTTCTCTTCTCAAAAAAAAAAAGACGACCAAAACAAAAAGCCAAAGCAAGTAAAAGCTTTGGCAACCCCCTGTGTGCAAAAAAGCAAACAAAAACAAACGAACAGGGTAAGGTGTGAATATCATTTGGCTTCCGGTTCACGCAACATTTCCCAATTATGATCTACTCGCGAGAATGTCCAATTAGTTTATTTAATTTATGAGAATTATATTTGTAACATGGATACATTTATCTTGTAGGAATTGAAAGACTCAAATAATTTTTACGCACATAGATTGTCACGTTATACTTTAAGCGTTATTTATTTGCTTGATTTATCTCGTTGCTTTAAGCCCATGCTCCCACGAAATGTTAGTACGGAAGCCATTAGAAATATGTAAAATCGTCAGTATTTAAATCAAAGGTTCAGACTGATGTTGCTTTGAAATGAAAGTCTCCTAGTTCATGAATCCTTCTTAGTTTCGAATATTTAGTCCATCGTTCATTATTTTACATCCGGATGTTTAAATGCAATTGTATTCCAGAGAATAACACCCCTTATAATTAATAGACTGTTCTTTCATAGACTCGCGAGTGCGCACAAGAAAAAAAAAATTGTGCGCGCGCCATTTTCAAAAACACAACCACACGCTGCATGACAAAAAAATCGATTTAACTGTTACTTCATCTCTTCAGTCGAAGGAAGCGAGTACAACAAATGACCGTCATTTAATTGAGCACTAAACATGCCTCTGATGAAATCTATTTGCAAAAAGTCATCACAAAGAATCAAACTCCGAAGTGTGTCAGTATTTTCCCGCAATCCAACTAAGAACAAATTTGAAATATTTGGGCGAGTCGCCCAAAATTCGTTTTGACTCCTACTTTTATATTTTGTAGCCCAATATGTCCTAATAATTGCACAGCAGTTTTTTTGTGAAAATGTATTTTAGTTTTCGAGAAATGACTTTTCCTGTTCGACCGCTCAAATATGCGAATTTTCACCGTGAATATTACCCGAGTTGTGTGACCTCGTGTAACGAATATACTTGACTTCCGATATTTCTGTCAACATAGAAAAAGCATAGAAAAAGACAGAAAAGGACACAAATACTTTTTTTTAACAGGCTAGATTGTCTTGAGTGTAAACGCGGTATGAAATCCATTTCTTTCCAGAACGAAACTCATTTTGGAATAATGTAAAAGGTACCTTAGGGACGGACCATTAGATTTTTGAGGAGGGGGGGATTTTTGCTAATTGTACGATGTTTTTTCTTCCTTTAAGGCTGTGATCGATTTTTTTGGGACTTGTTACCCAACCCCCCAGTCCCCCCTCGTACCCCTGATAAAAAATCTAACGGTTCGTCACTCATATGCTCTCAGGTCCTAGAACTTTTTTTGCGATGACATAATTTGGTAAAGATTAAAATTACTGTACGTCTGCATTTGTTAAACAGACTATTCAATTGCATTGAGAACTCGATGTGTGCACTTCTAGTGCATTGAGTATTCTTTTGTAACATGGCCAAAGATCTTGTGATATCTATTGTTCAAGCTTATTGTTTCTTTTCAAAGAGGCATCAGAATTATTTTCGTGTCAAATTTGCAAGCGTTACGACCGATCACGTTTCCGCAACGTTTTAGGACAACTCGGCATCTATTCTCCATTCAGTTGCTATTAACCTAAAATCTTCAATGTAGAAGATAAACGAACGAAGTTTGAACGGTTACAAGGAGATAGTGGTCAATTTTCAGAATCATGCAAATGATCTTTGACACGAGCGCAATTGAGCAAACACATGGATTTGCGTTGTTTTTAAGAAGTTGGTGGATGGAAGCTATAGATCTACCCGCGGGTTTAAGGCAATCCGTGACCTCATTGGTGTATAAACAATGCACTGATATGTTTTTCAAGTCCGATTAACGCCTGTATTTTGAGAATTCTTTCGTACAAAGTAGTGAGTTTTTAATATGCAAATTAAGGTCGAAGAGAAGGGTCTCCTCTGATCACGCTGGTATGTAAAATATTTCAGCTGAAGTTTCCATATTTTGTCTGTGAACTAACTGAATACATCTTGTAAATTGTAGCAAGATAGAGTTCCCAGAGCTACATTGTTGTAGTCGCTGCTCGCTGGACAAAATCTTCGACATTTTACACTTTCGATCGCCGTTCACAGGGGTGGTTTGGTCAAAAATCATTTTTGACTTGTGGCGACGCAAAAAGAGAGAATTGGAGAACAACTAGAGTATTCTTGAAACATGCGTCCTAAACCCTTTTCATGGGAAAAAAATAAAAGAAAACTTTTTTCTAGCGGGAAATCGAGAGGACCGCTCTTAGTGAGAGCGGCACTTAAAATCATCTCTTTGTGCTATATTATCTCACTGGTCTGTCGAATATACTTCCAGTACGTTTCGATGGTAGGGTAAGGTTAAAACCAAGGGAAAAATTAAACATGTTCTAGCTCCGCAAATCATTGAAAGTTGGACAAACCACGATCCTTTGTCGCGCTCGACCATGTATTCCTTCCTTTCAGACAGGTTTTATGCCTTTCGGTTCTGGATTTGCATTGGATTTTATCCAAGCCATTTGTTTCCTTTCTTCTTATTTTACGTGAAAGTCTTGTTTAAGTAGTCAACTTCAATTTGTTGGGGAAAATCACCAATGCAAAATCGTTCATAACGGAATTCAGAAAAAAGTTTTTGTTAAAAGTTTTGTATGAGGCTACTTTCATATTCTATTTCATAATACATCTTACACTTTTCTAAACATAAACCATTCTTTACATTCTTTACATTTATAACCTCAAAATCTCTTTAAAAAGAAACAATCTCTTTGATTCAATGCTGTACACACTTATCATCTACTGAATATTCCTGCCGCCCCTAACAAATCTGAAAAATATATTACACCCAAAAGGCTTGAAAAAGGACACAATGAAAACAACTTTAATTTAAGCACTGAATGTAATGGATATCAGCAGGGAGAAAAGTGTTCTACCAATGGCCGGTTTTGTTTCCTATTACAAATCATTATCAGGATTTCTATTTTATGATCGCTAACAAATTTCTGGGTGCCGTTGGTTTAGTTCAAATGCACCTTATCGAGCGCGACAGTAATTTAGGAAGTTCCGTGTTCTGCTTCAGATATATGTTCCCTCGTGGAATATTATTTTTCAAGAAATGAGGCTTCCTCACAGGTCTCATGTTGCTTGTATCCCTGTATCCACTTTATTAGAAATATAGCCAGCAGTAGTTAAATTCAATTACGGTTAGAGAGTCCCGGATATCTCTATAAAAACTTTACAAATTCGTAGGAGTCAGTGAGTCATATATTAAGGTCTTTACCAGTGGTACTTTGTTGCTACTGAGCTTGAGGTAAGATGATTCAGAGACGCTCGAATATTGGATCTGGATTTAGGAAGGATTGGTTGATGGGATTAGAACCCCCTCCTGGCCTCTCAACCAATTTGTTCGGATTAATCAAGTTTGTAAATTTATGGCATACTGTAATACTGATTCATAGACGCTTGGAGATAAATTAAAGGTGCATGACACATTTCTAAACCTCACATTCAGTTGTTGCGCTCAGTTCAAGTGCTTTGACTGCTCATTCAAACTGGGCTCTCGTGTTTTAATCAAATAACAGGTGTCACTGGGCTGATTGTTTTTCTTTTTTTCTATTTCTTTTTTTTTTCTTATTTTGTTTTGTTTTGTTTTATCATCCCTTAATTCAAAGGATAATAATCAGAAGAAAACTGAAACACAGACCTAAGCACCGAATTGCATGGATATTCTTAACCTGATAACTAGACTAGTTAAGAAAGAGGGAGGGGTCTAAGGGGGAAATTCCATCCTCGAATGATTCCTTTGACAAATTTGTTTACTTTTTTTTTTCTTTGTGTACAATCTATCACGGAACGAATTTGCCGAAACCAATGCATGTCTTAAAGGACATTTCTAAGTCCAAGTGTTAATGCCGCTTTCTTAGGATAAGATGCGACAGCACCCACGCATTGAACTGCCTACTTTCAAGGTTGGATTCTGTTTAATATATTTGCCTCTCTTTTGTGCCGGCCTCATGCATTTTTTTAAACTATAAAGATCGTATGCTCGTAAGTTTGTTTTTAACAATCTCAACTTTTGTATTAAAAAGGATTTTACGTCAATTGTCGCCCATTTCTATATTAGCGCAGTCATTAGAGTGGTTATTTTCTTCGTGAATATAATAATTTCGGCAAGAGGAGAAGGAATTTCGTCCATAAAATGTCGTCTGAGGTACGTACTTGAGCAGCCATTTCGAATCCTTGTTTACCTACTGCAAACTTCGTGATCACACAGCTAAAAAGATCTATTACTAGGGCTGCTCATTTTATAATGAGAAATTAACATTTCGGGAGACGAGGAGTGGGGAGGTAGGAACAAGGGTACTGTGCATCAGCATTAGAGGATAGAAGGCATCTAGGTCACTTGGAGATAAGGCATTATTGTATGTTCGGTAGATTTGGACTTAAGGCGTCTTTTGCAAAAATAAAGAAGAGTATAAACTTACAAGCGCCATAACAAGGTGTTTTTGCTAAAAATGTCTGATGGTAATCCCTTCAACTGATTGTTGTCCAACCGCCTAACAAAAAATCATTTAATCACATCATTTAGTACGTTACACCAGTTAAGGAAGGTCAAGAAACACAGAAAATGCTTGTAAACAGACTGTAAGCGTCAATAAAGCAACGCCTCCTTTGTAGTTGCAATAAGAAAACGAGCTATATTGTAGAACAAAATGACTTTGAGGGTTTTCTATTCGAAGCATTGAAAACAGTTCACTGAACACTTTAAAAATTCCTCTCTACTCCCTCTGTATCTTCCAATCACCTATTGTTATAATACATGAGGCTTTACCATACGAACTGATATGAAGTGTAGACCACTTCATGAGTCAGGGGACGTTTATTTGTTTTCATGAGGGTGGAGGGTAGGGTAGTTAATTAAGATACCAAAAGAAGTATGAAAGGGAAAAATAATGAACTAATAATTAAGAATGTGTGGAATAGACAGACGTTGGCAGAGAAGAGTAAGGACAATTTCCTCGTGTTACGACTGGTTTGCGGCCCAGTCTGGGTTTCCATACGGGAAGTTAGTTTTTAAACATGCCCAGAAGTGGCCTTTTCGAACGGTGCCACATAGCTGCATGATACCGGTGTACAAATGCATGTAATATTTTCCGCAGCCAGCCGTAAAATTGTGCCTTACTTACCGATAATACTGGAGGTGGGGAAACTAAAACACCAACAAAATCATTTTAATTTATTTGCCTAAATTGCAAAAAAAAAAAAAAAAAACGCAGGAAATGGCATTTCCGAAACCCTAGATTTAAAAATGTTTTGTAAGAGCATGCCCCCAGATTTCTTAGTTTGGACGGCCTTCACCGCTCGATATTGTCTCCTCGTGCGTTCACAAAAAAGTTTGACACTACACCTAGAGGATGTCAACTTCTCGATCGGTATATTTTTACAATGTGATAACTAGGCGAACAATAATAACCACTAGTGCTACGTTCAAAAATACAAACGGTTTAACAAGTCATCGGCGGTGTGACGGTAGCGGCGAGATTCGTAATTTCGTTCGTCGCCATATAGTGCATTGCATGAGGCTACAGAGTTTGTCGGATGTGATGTGATACATTATTGCGACCATTATAAAACGATCAACACAATGATAACGAGACTTGTGAAAATCATAATTCCCCGCGATGGATATTCGATTAGATAAACTAAAAGCAGGGAATTAGACAGGAGTACCGATCGTTACGTTTAGCTTTTCGTAAATACTACGAGTACGTTTCGGTAGCTGGGTATGGCTAATACCAACATTGTGTGAGATAGGGCGTATCGCGGTGCTGAAACCACACGATACAGACCTGTATTCTTCGAGAACACGGACATATCCGGACGTACCGTGTTCCAAGACATGCGATGTGTCCACCGAGTGTCAGGAACTTTATTCGTTCCAATTCGGACTTAACCCGTCGCATGGAAAATCCGATGTCAGGATACGTCATTGAAACGCGGCGTGTGGAGACCTGGAAATTTCCTTATACTTTCAGATTTGCCGCAAATAATGGCGTACCGTATACGAGCGCGCGGTCAGTCAAATTGTGTCTTTCTTTCGTGTCTTTCTAAAAATTGTCTTTTCCACCGTGAGAACAGTTTCACTAAGTATTCTTGTCCCGAAATTCTACGGTACCAGACGAATCGATCTGTATTCTAGAACCCGATTTTCCACGGTAATACGAGAATCGCGTAGTATTCAAGAACCCGAAATTCCACGGTACTAGACGAATCGGTCTGTATTCTAGAAGCCGGTTTTCCACGTTACTATGAGAATGGCTTGATATTCAAGAACCCGAAATTTCTCGATACTTGAAGAATAGATTCCTATTCTAGATTTTGATATTCCACGGTACGAGAAATTTCACTCGGCATTCCTGATCCACACTACATACTATCAGGTGTTCTTGGAAAAAGCAACGAATTCTCCCGATAATTCTGCACCCTCTTACTAGTGTATTTTTCTCAGAACCCTTACGCCATAAAACAATAAATTATTTTAATATCTAATAAATAATACTCAAAATGGGCAATTTACAGAATCTATTTCATCATGTGATGACTAACAACTAAGTCTAACCTTATGCACAAAAAGGGAAAATTTAGATTGTGTAATAATTAAATATACTAAGCTAAAAGTGCTTAATGCTTGACATGGATGGAAGCAACATTTTCAATATTTACATAAATCATTACACCACGACAATAATTTTAGTATGATAAAAAGACATTTTTCCATCAGTCAGATATGAAGACAAGAACAACAAAAAGAAATGTCTATACTCTAATATTAGAGAGTAATAAAATTTTATCAAAAACAACAATAAATTCTAAGCAAGTCATACCATGTTAACAACTTAGTGAGCCCTGGTTATTGACTGAGCTGGAAAGTGCCTTTTTAAAGGCAATTCTTTAACATAAAAGTTGTCTGAAGAGCACAATAATTCAAGAAGCTTGTTTGAAATCATTCCAATAAAATTAACTGTGGCATATCCAAAACTGTAGCATTCTTTACAAAGGTCTTCAGTACATCTAATATTACTTCAACAATAAATGGAGTTGATCGCCACAAAATTCTATGTTATTTAAGGTTTCTTCCCACAGATTTTTGAACTGTTTGCAATAGCTGGCAGATTATGTTCCAATCAAGATGAGAGAGAGAGAGAAAGTGGCATCATTTGTTAATTTTTCAATTTGTGAAACCAGATAATGCAATATGCAAAAAAAAAAACATTTCATGAGTTGGGGTTAAAAAGGAACTATTCACCCTAATACCCATAAACCACCTTGCCATTCTGTCAAATGAACTGAATTAAAAACAGAAGGCAAAACATACAAGTTATGTAAATAAAGAACACTTAGGCATTAATTTAGTCCCACAGTGACTGTAGCCGTCTGTTTGGCCTCCTCCGGATTGTGACAGGGCTGGTGTCCAACATATGCAAGGGTTCCCCATCGCTTTCATCGCCACTGCAATGCTGTGGGGACGGCGGGGAGGGAGGAATCCTATTTTGAGAAGGAGACCTCTCAGGAAGGAGTGCCCATGCAGGTGAGGAAGTTGGTAGACTGTGTGTGGATGGCTCTCCTTCTACTCTTGTATTTTGTGGATGTGAGCTTCAGGAGGAAGATGGCTGTTTGTCAATTTTCTCCTAAAGTCTCTTTAAGAGAGGAGATAGCTGTGGACTACGCCACAGTGGTGACCTCACAACCCACACATCCTCTTGACTGCCCTCACCATTCTCCTTGCCACTCATGAAATTTGCATCAATTTATTGCAGAGCAGTCTTCTCTGCTTTATTTCTTCTGTCAGGTGGATTGTCAAGGTATTGTTGTCTTTTTGTTTCATAATATCTTGACACAGCACCTGGTACATAAAAATAGTATTAGGTTAATTGCATATTATTTATTTATTACCCAAATTCATGAAAAAGTCTTTGATGAGAATCTTGTCCTAACATTGAAAGCTACTTTTCTCAAATTTATCCATTCGTTCTCTCAAGTAAATGGCAACCTTACATCAACATTCAATGAGAAAGTCAGGTTAGGTCATTTTCAAATTCAACCTATTAAATTGTTTGATATGCATCAAATGTGTCTCTTCGAAGTTAAGTTTCATTCAACAGAAACAATAGGGGTCTTCTACTAAAGGCAGGCACAAGACAGGTTACGCACCTCGAAAAGCTCTGTTTTAGGGTACTCTAGACAACAAACTTTCAGATGAATTAAACAAAAGTTTAAAAAATTTCTTAAAAGGTGACCACATTTTGTTGGACCAGAAAAGTAAATTGTATGCACACTCTAGTAGCACATTTATGTATGTACTTTAAAGAGAAAATCATATGAACACATCACTTACACTTGATGGTTGACTTTTCATAGTCATTGTTTTCCTTTTCCAGTTCCTTACAAAGAAATCCTCGAACAACACTGTTGTGAGCAGTATCAATGCTACAAAGGAATGTTATAGTAGTAATGCTTTGTTAGAAAGGTGCATAAAGATGAACAAAATTAAATATAGGTTTAAGTTATTGACCAAGCTTGTTTGGAAGGTGATAAAATTTTTGTGTATTTATGAACTGAGACTTTGTCAAGATCTGTGAAGATGTAAAAAGTAAACAAGGCTAATTGCTCAATGCTTGAGGGAAAATCACAGACAAATAAAATCCTGTCTTCCCCATTTGCCAGCCAATCACAAAAAATCAGGGGACTTTGAAGAGAGCCGGAAACAAGTCACTTCAAGTTGTTTTAAATGACAGAAAAGAACACAGGCTTCTCCATCTCCTCGCGGTTTGCTTGGATCAAAATGGAGGACTATTAAGCATTGTGTAAAATCTTTTTTTGTCTTGTGAAAGTAATCCTTTTCAGTCACAAGTAAGAAAAGCTTTAATTTGTCCTGCAAATTTTAATGTGGCTTCTTGCTCTGAAATGTGCCACCCCTCTAGGAGGGACAATCTCCTAACTTTGGTTGTCCTTTTTCCCCACCTAGAAAGGGAAATTAAGTTCTTTGACTACACCCTTTGCAAAGTCCCCTCCCTTAACCAAGGTTCCCCCCTCCAGGAGATGGCTGATGTAGGTGCATTTCCAAAACATTCCACAGACGAACTCTTAATATCCTGAATAGATATCTTTTACTCACCCTTCACTTCCACAAAACTAAAGTTCAACTTCTTGTTTGTTGTGCAACAAGTGCACATCACCCTTAAATTCAAACAAAATTAATTATAAGAACATTAACGTTTCTTATAAGAACAGTGTATGTGGAATCAAAGGTGAAAAGTGAAATAAGGGAGTTAAGTTCAAATTCTAATAATATCATGGGTAGCAAATTATGCTTACAATTGTGTGGTTTAAAATTTCTAGCCAGAAAACAAGATGTTTTATTTACAAAAACAAACAACTTAGGGACAAATTAAGAAATAAATGTTTAATCATTTGTCTCATGACATAGAGTCAGGCTATCAAAAGTTTGACAGCAATGTTTCCTACTGCTACACTGCTAGTCTTTGTCAGGCAGCATGTTTGAATGTTTACATGTCGCTATATGTAGTACTTTGGTGTTTTGTCATTGGTACGTTGTAGTACTCTGTCCCTGGTGAATTTCAATCCTCATTATTATTCCTACTAGCAGATGTTATTCCCTCATAGGTCCGCTTTGTTATTGACCGGCTGTGATGCTTTTTAACTGTAGCCATCCACACTTCAGAAATTTTGATCCCACTCTCTCTATTGATGTTATTAGGGTAAAGTTTTATGTGGATGGCTTCTTATAATGAGAGCAGAATTTAAATTCCTTAAGCATGGATGCCCACAATCAAAAAGCATAACAGCTAGTCAGTAAAAAAGCTGACCTACGGGAGAACAACATCTGCTGGTTGGAATAATAATGAGGATCAAAATATCCCAATGATGGAGGGCCAAAAGTACCAATGACAAAACACCAAGGTGCTACATATAGCAACACATAAACATTTGACTTCATCACCTGATGAAGAAGACTAGCAGTGTAGCTGTCGAAACACCCAATCAAACTTTTGATAGCCTGACTCTAAATCATGAGAAAAATGATTAAATGCTCATTTATCGATTTAACCTCAATGAACAATAACATCTACCTTAACTTAAGGACATTTTTGTAAATTATTACAGAAAAAAAACAATCTATACTGAACTATGTGGAGTAACCTTTTTCAATAGCTTTAAAACTAAATTGCAGAAGTTGATTTTCAGGCACTATTGGCAAATGATGTCTGACATTCTCAAAACTTCATACAGTGGAGCAATCTTGGAGGCCGCCCCCCGAGTATTTATTATTCTCGGCTTAGTTTCAAACAAGCCATATGACATGCGGTATTAACATCACAAAGAAGGGAATACTGTCCCACAAGCTTAAAATACTTCCCATACCAGAATCGAAGCTTAAAAGGAAACGCCTATTGCTACAGTGCTGGAACAAAAATTTGCACAAACCTTTAGTTGCTTTGGAACAGGCCCACGAAGGATATTCTCCTTCTCAGTCGACTGAGGTTGGCGATCGAGCTTGTGTCGTACAGTCTGTAGTTCGGTCTTCACCTCAGCAACTTCTTTACAAGCGTTTTCCAGTTCCACGCTCAAACTGTATAGTTTGGCATTTTGCCGCTTTACTATATCCCCCAGTTCTTTGATTGTGTCGAACAACTGTCGAATTTCTCGGTTTGAGACCACCAGGTTCTCCCGATTTCTAATAGAATCTTCTCGTAAAGGCTCTGGATGGGATGGAACTGCGCTTGATCGGACGCCGGTTGATGAGCTTGAGCCGAATGGTCGTCGACTCAAAGTGGTACTGGTATTACCACTCCAGAAGAAAGTTGCAGCCACATCGATGTCAAAACTAAAATCGTCCAGCGAATATTATGTAACGCGTCCACAGGTCGAGCGACGCTCCTCTTTCCCTTCTATTTCGTCTACGCGACCCGTAAGCCAATAATCTACTTCTAGAGCAACCACGTGAGTAAGACTAACCAATAAGCGCTTTCTCATTGAATGTCACGCAATTTGTCGGCACTTCTGTCGGCACTTAACTCGGTAGCATATTAATGGTTACTGAGAGTTCTTCACCAAGGCAGCATAATAGGTGAAAGTACGGATCAATTGAGAAGGAAATTTTGTGAAAACTGCGCTTCTTGGTTTGGGGAAAGCTTCTATTATGATCACATATGTGAAAAGTACGGTTTGCAGAGATTAAACGTGAAAGGTGAGTTGAGTTAATAACGAGGTTGATCTTTCTGAACATAGGTCGACGATAGTTGAAATTCCTGAAAGGTTTTCTTCAGTCCTCATAGTGTTTTAAGCCCGGGTCGCACAGGATACAATACTCCTGATTATTTGCGATGGTTCGAAGTTAAGCCGTTTTGAGAGAAGGAAGAATCTTGTTCTGCGCGCTGGACAAAACTGAAAAACCCCTGCGCATGGTAGAGACTCGCGCGTGGGGGAAACTGGGGACGACAACGTTAAACCATAGCAACACGTACGTGAAATGGCGGAATTTTCGAAAAAAAAAATGAACAGCGCCATTTTTTACTCCAGTTAAGACCTGGGTAGAACTTGCGCGCTTTAAACCTTCGCCAAAGACCTACTGGTAAGAGTGCTAAGACATATCTCCTGAACACAAACCAAAATTTTACAGCAAAGACAAGAGTCAAAGATCTCTGCTGGAACATCTGAAAGCATTACCAACAGTTTTTTAAATAGTAACTGTCACCTGTAATATCAATTAAGCTCGGCTGTTACAGGTATTACGGGTTACGGGTTACAGCCCCTAACGACAATGCCACATGCACAGTACTATTACAGCTCTGTCCAGGCTGTCTGTTATGGGCTGTGTTTATGTAATTACATTCAAAACTTTGTTGGGGCAGGGCCAGGATTTTTCTGACTTTTTCCTATGTATCAACATAAGGTCCACCAATCAATTAAATGTACAGTACTTCAGTTCTCTGCGGAAAATGACATTCAGATGTGGGAAAACACAGTCTGTTGCTTTACAGTGTTATATGTAAACAGCTTGATGCAAATTGACCTTTTTAATAATAATAATAATTTTTCTTTATTTGCTTTTGTTTTACTTTTGACTCTTGGGTACACACATCCGTTTGTGTGTAAAGGTTGTTATTTTATACCCCAGGAAATACACCTGTAGCAATGCTGTTGCATGTTGCTCTGTAAAAGGAGCCTCACTGTATATCAGCTCATTGATGCTGATCAATCTGACATTCATCTTGTGCTGTTAGTCACTCCTAGAATTGGTGACAAATTCTACTGCAACCACTGCAAGAAAACAGTGAGCTAAAGTACCTTCTACAAGAATCAGACACTATATGGTGATGTTGCATGTGGATTCTCTAGTCAAAATGTGGAGCTTGAGTTAGACATGGACTCTGATTCAGAAAATGAAGGTGCTCTTCCTTGTTGGGATAATGAAGACAGGCAGTTCTTTTCAGAAGGAGATTCTAATGGTGGTGAAAATGATGTAGATGATGAAATGTTACCAGAGGAGTCCTCAGTGGAAAAACATGAAAGCTCCATGCAATCAGAACAGCAACTTTTGGTTAGTTTATAGAATATTATTGGTTCATACAGCAAACTAATAACCCTCATAAAATGGCTTTTGCTCTTAAATCACTCTTCTTAGGTAGCTTAATCTCTCATAAACCAATAGAAAAATGTTTTCTGGGGATTACTTTTCCAACTTAAGCTATGTTTTACTGTTTTATCTTAGGTAAAAATTTAGATGAGGCAAGTGCCTCGTCTTGCCTCAGGCTACAGCGTGGCTACTGCCCTGCTTTTATGTGTAAAATTTCTTTTAGTGAAATATTTTGATATTCATTTTATTCACAAGTGATGTAAATACATGCAGAATGGTGTACATGTATACTGAACCTTGAGTACTATTTATTGCTATTGTTTCTGATGTACTGTTATTTCATTTCAGGAGGATGATGTTGAGAACAATACGCAGAGCTTTGAGTATTCTCATAAAAATGGAAAACAGTGCAAAAAAAAATGTGGTAAACAGAAGGAACCAAGAAGTGATTGCACAGAACTGAGGGCTTTGCTTTTATTCTTACTTCTGTGGCAGGCAATGTTCAAAGTTGCAGACAGGGCTATTGTTCTACTCTTAAAGTTTTTCAAGCTGTTGTTATCTGGTATTGGTAAGATGATGCAAGCAGAAGTTCTTATTACCTTGCCAAGATCATCCCAGAAACATTGTTCATGATTCGAAAAAATCTTGGCCTTCAGAAGAACAGTTTTATTAAAAATGCAGTTTGCTTTAAGTGTAAAACTCTCTCTAATTTTGATGAATGTGTTTGCCAAAGGCCAAATGGTGAGGTTGTATCAGCAAAATGCAGTCATGTGAGTTATCCACGCCACCCACACCAAGCCCGAAGGAGGCCATGTGGTTCCGTTTTGATGAAAGTTATGAGGTCAAGAGCAGGAAAGACATTCTTGTATCCTAGGCAGGTTTACTGCTTTAAAAAAGGTTACTGATTCATTACAAGACCTTATTAACAAGCCAAACTTCATGGAAAACTGTGAAAAGTGGAGAAATTGTTCCACCCAGCTGTCAGACAATGTTCTTGGAGACTGTTTTGAAGGAAGAGTTTGGTAAGAGTTTCAGTATGTGGATGGAGAGCCCTTTCTTGCCATACCAAATAACTTTGCTCTCATGTTGAACATTGACTGGCTTCAGCCCACTCTTCATGGTTCAAAATCCATTTGTGTCATTTACATGGTTGTAATGAACCTTCCAAAAAAGGAACGCTTCAATCTTATTGTTGTTGGAATAATTCCTGGGCCAAAGGATCCTAAGCATTATATCAATTCCTTCCTGCAGCCATTAGTAGATGACCTTATTGACTTGTGGGATGGAGTTATCTTAGACACAAACATTTCTGGAACTGGGGAGATGTTCCGAGCTGCTATCTTAGCTTTGTCAAGTGATATACCAGCAACTCGGAAATGTGGAGGTTTTATTGGCCATACTGCAAAGAAAGGTGAGTGCTCAAAGATGCACTATAACTAGAGTCTTTTATACAATTTTAATAATAACTCCTTGGTTATTTTTTTTTTTGTATTTGTGTATGTATACCTACCAACTCACATGTCTTGGGAATCAAAAAACTTCGATCTCAAGTCAGCCCTCACCAGCTGACCAATTCCTCACACCTAGCAGAAAAGTTTGAGCTAATACATCCTCTGACTTTTAGAAGGGAAGTGCTAGAGACAAGGTTGTGTTTTCATGTGTTAGGAAGTTTGGAATTGTTTGGGTGTGCATTTGAAGTCTTTGGATTATCTCCAGATATGATCAGGTTCTCTATCAAAAATCCTGGCACTTGTAGGATAAAAATCTCGCACCCTTGGCTAAAAAAAGGGTACAATGGAATTATGTGAGATTACCATACAAACAATGTTAATATTGGTAGGTATTAAACTCTTCTCTAATAAATTTAAAAAAATGAAAATTAATTCTTTCAAACTGGTCTTTCCGTTCTTGACATTTTGATAGAATGCAGTCACGCCATATTCTTGGAAAAAAAATATGTGAACACTCAAACCTCCCTATTCAAACATATATGTACATGTATACATGTTACATAAATATAAAAGTTTAAAGTAGACAGGCCATTAGGTCTGTGGCAACAAAGCACTTATACAGTGTAGTAGCAAAACTCATTAGCTTTTGACCAGACCTGAATGACCGACTGACCAAACGACTGACTGTCAAACTAAAAACAAATAATAATAAGTCCACAAAAGTATCACATAACTTTTTATTATTATCAAAATTTTATGGTGGACTTAAATTTTAACCTTGCACCTGCCAGAGGCCTGATACCCTGTTTGTGGCATGTTGCTTTGTGTAAGCCTTTGCATAATGCCTAGATGTATCAGAATACATTATGAACCATATGTTAACTGGTTTTCATTTTATTATCCCCAGGAGTTCAAATTATATTTCCAGGAGGCATGGAAGAGTTCCAGCAACTTATGGATTGTGAAGGCAAGCAAAAGGGAACTTTACTAGAAGTAAATGTCTGTGTCCAGCAGTTCTGCAACATGGTTGAATCTGAAACTGGCAGTCCAGTTAATGTTAACCTTAGTAAATCTGAGACTCAAGTACCACTACCACCAATCAAAAGGGGATGCAATTGAAGGTGATGATGTGAGGAGACTACAGAAGACTTACGAGGCCATGTATGCTGGTGGTAGAATCATCCATGTTTCCAGCTTCTGTGATAAGTTCAAGCACCTTTTATACAAAGGATACCGTTGTGCAGCAGACTCAGCTTGTCACCAACAGCCTTTGATGACTCTAGTAGACCTGCTATCATTAGGGACTTTCTGCAACATGATGTGGTTATCAAAATGGAGAATGGAAAATCTCAAAAGATCACCCACCTTCTAGCATTAGTTTAATGGTATGCTAGGCATCCTCAGTGTAACAGGTATTCAAAACCTGTAGAGATTTGGGCGAATCATTTCGAGTCAGTTATTCCAGAACATGCCTTTTATGAGCCAGTGGGAAGATTCCAGTCTAGCTGTGTCTTTTAAATATCAAGTTCCGCTTCTGCGCCATCAGAAAAAGTTCATGAAATAATACCATTACCAAACTCAGTTAGAGTCTAACATTATGGAGCTTTAATTTATGGAAAGGAAAACAGATTGCAGAAAGTGGATTTGGTGTTGGTACTTTCTCAATGAACATCTGTACATGATTGAGTCTCAAGATACATTTTCATTTCTAGATATTTACATTCTGAAACATTTTCCTAAGTTGGATCATGATAAGCGGAATTGGTTGACAACAGCAATTATTTTGGTTACAGACTGAAATAAATCAGTGATCACATAACATGACATGTTAGATTAATAAGAATATTGTATTTAGATTTTTATGTACTGTCACAATTCAGTCAATTTGCAATTAATGTCATTTGATTATGCTATTGCCAAAAGTGGTTTGCACAAGTAGTTCTTTGATATAGCAATAGGTACCAAATGTATTGTGTGATCATGTACAACAGTTAGTGTATGAGAAGTTATGGTATAACCTCTCAAAATAGCTGTAGTTACTTATTTTTGCACAATAAAATATTGAAACTTTAGTATGGTTCTTTAAGGGAAACCCAAAATATTGCTGTCAGTGTTTCATATAATTTTTTATCAGTTTTTAAATGTTACATGTATTACAATCCACTGGCTGACTGTTGGCCAAATTGCAATTTTATGCAACAACAATAAAAACAACAACAAATTTATCGAAGTATTTCCTAACAGTACATGGCATTACCTATTAGTTGAGCTGAAGAAAATACAATAAAGCTCGAATCATTTTACAAAAGAAGTTCCCAGACATTGTTAGTAATTACGTATCTTTAATATGCTATGTTTAAAAGATGAGCCTCTAGGTTGTGCTAAAACTTTTTGTCCTGATAGCTGGGTTGTTGCCTGTTGTCATATATCATATGCCGTGAAGGATAAGATTGCCATCAGCAAAGCAACTGTTGCAAATTATTTTCCAACTTTAATGTTCAAAACGTTAAAAAAATTGGAAAGACTGAAAAAAACCCTAATAAGTTTAGAATTACCAAATCGGATCGACTGGCACAAGGTTTCCTTTTACATGAAATTAAAAACAGAAGGTATACTTTACTTTAGTTTAAACACTGAATGCGAAGGCGCAACAGTATAGGCGCGAACAGGTACCCCGCCTTAAGCGATAGGTAAAGGTGCGAGGAGATACTGAAAAAAATACATTCAAGCGAACGCGAAAGCCCGGATAAGCAAAGGAAGGTGAAGATGTATGTGCGTAAATTGATGATCTCCAGAACGTAAACTTTTTAAAAAACTTTGGTACTTGAGAATGGAAGAAGGCTTTGAGACCCACGACTGACGACACGAATTACCAAAGGATAATGAACTGATAGTGAGAGATCGCTAGAGATGTACAACTGAACAGTCGGCCATATGTTCTCCACGCATTTTTAACTATAAAATTCTGAAGGGACAAAAGAGAACAAGCGTTTATGGTTTCCAAGTAACGTGCTAGGACAAAGGTACACAAATACATTTATTCTACGACAAAATACATCCGTGCCTTTAAGTATCAGACCCTTGATATTCTTTGGCGATTAACGTACAGAGGGCGTGACTTGTCACGACACGCCGTGTCACGGGTGTCAGGAACATGACACTCTCCGACACGCCAAGTTTCCCGACACGTTGCGTTCCGATCTGCGACTCGTCGGGTCAGTCGTGAAATATCACGGCTCCAAAAATTCCACGAAATTACTCATTTCACGCAGTGCAAGGGAAAAAACATATTCCAGCTTCGCAAATCATTGAAGGTTGAGTAAACCACGACACTTTGTCACGCTCAAGACTGTATATTATTTATTATCAGACAAGTTTTGTGCCTTTTCGGTCCTGGATTTGCTTCGGAAATTAACCAAGGGTTTTGTTTCCTTTTTTCAAGTTTCATGTTTAGGCTTGTTTAAGTTATAAACTTAAGTTTTGGAAATAAACACCAAAGTAAATTAGTTCACAACGGGATTAGGGAAAGTTTTTGTTAAAAAAGTTTTTGTTTGAGGTCACTTTCATATTCTGTTTTATATCAGAGCGTTCACTTTTCTTTCCATTTCGAATTCTTGTGTAACCATTTTAAATTTCGTGACAACTAAAAAGGCCTATTGCTAAGGCTGTTAATTTTATGCAGAAAAATGGAGACGAATTTTTCTAAACCGATGCATTTTCAAAGTGACTTTTCCTAATCCAAGTGTTAACGCTTTAAAAAAAAAGAAAACAAGAAAGAAGGCAAAACATCTCTGAAATTTGGAAAAGAATTGTCGATGAGGACATTTCCCTCTTGCCTACTATGGTTTCTTTTGTCCAATTATTTTCAGAGCTATTGTAATTTAGAGTATTTTGTATCAATTTCAAGTCTAATTCACTCATGGTATAATATTGTTTCACAGAATCACGCTAGCTCACTCTGAAGGTCTCGTTCCACTATAGACCTTAGATTAAAAAAAAAAAAAAAAAACAGAATTCTGATAGTTTTCAGAATTCATGAGAGGTATATACTGACACAGTAGAAAATGCTGAAGGGGCTCTCTGATTAGCTTGTCAAACTCCGAATATTCTCAGTTTTTCACAACTGGGAGATTTGCGCGGGATTTGCGACCAAAAGCATTGTAATCGTTGCAGGAATAATTTAGTTTAAATAGTTAGTTTTTAATTCACTGTGTTAGTATACACCAAAACAATTACTTGCATCAGCATCATTGGTAAATATCATCAGCGGTTTGATAAATATCAACCACTACCTACTTCCACTTCGCTGAATAGTTGTTAGCTATCAAGAATTTTTTAAAGAGGACAGACTTAAGCTCGAGCAAGTGGTACACCAACCAATTTTTTACGATGTAATTGTTCTTCCTTTTCCTTATCCGTTTTTTTTTTCTTTTTGGAATAAAAGCGCATGCAAAACATCCCGCATGGTATCACGGAATTTCTGAGTGAAATAATTCTGAGTCAAAGTAAACTGAACACTAGATATGAGATTTGTAAATCTTTTCGAGATCGCTTTTAGAAGGTCCTCATCAACATATTATAGTTTGGAATGTATGGGTTGTCTCGACTGCAAGTCATGTAATTATTTGGGAACCGTGACCGGCAATCAACTCTTGCAATTTCCAAGTGTCTACAAAGATTGAAGTTTTCTAACGATATCTTTTTTTTAGAAAAAACCAGGAAAGATTTATTACTCGACGTTTCGGGGTCATCGTGACTCCATTATCAAGAGACTAGTTTAAAAACATGCAAATAAGGAAAGGTACAAGAATAGCATAAATTAGAATGAACGGCTTAAACAAACACCTTGGCGCGGATGGAATCCGTTTGCACGTTCAATGTTGGCTTACGCATGCGAATATACAACATTTCATTAACAAGGCAATCAAATTTGCCGTTACATTTCGCGATGACGTTAAATTGCTCGATCAAGCGTTCAGGCATTTCACTATTGTGTTGGAGGTGGTAGTGTTTGTAGATAGAAGATGATTTCCTTGTGTGCCCTTCTACGCGATCGTGTAAGTGACCACGAGTATAGCCCACATACCCTGCATCACACAGGTTACATTTAAATTCATAAACGATACATTGTTGGTTAACAATAGGGGGCTTAATTTCGTGTTGCTTAAGCTGTTGATCGAGCTTAGGGCTAACGAACACTGGTTGGACAGTCACGCTTAACTTCGAGCTTAGACTGTTCAGTTGTTGTTTAACATGATTAGCTGACGATTGGTCCTTGAAGGGTAACAATAATCTCACAATCTCCGATGGTACGTCTGGTGATGGACAGGGCTCTGCAGATGAAATCCTTCTCTCAACGAGCCGCTTGATTGTAGTTTCAACCAGTGGCTTTGGGTATTTCAAGTTATGAAAAACCCTTCTAAGGCGGTCACATTCCTCGGAGAAGAAAGACCAGTTAGAAGATAATCGATAAGCGCGATCCACCATGGTGTTGACTAGGCTGCGCTTGTACTTAATGTCAACATGACTCTGGAAATGCAGAAGGAGACCCGTGTTGGTTCTTTTGGTGTAGACCTTGGTCTCAATCTTTGGTGCACGGTTAAGCAGTTCAGTTCCTAGAAAGGGAAAACTAAACTAGTCTCTTGATAATGGAGTCACGATGACCCCGAAACGTCGAGTAATAAATCTTTCCTGGTTTTTTCTATGCCTTTGCTTTAGCAAATCCCTGCTGATCTTTTTTTTAAGTTTTAAATTCAGTTTTACCGAGTTTTCAGTTTTTCATTTTTATCTAAATGACAAGTAAAAAAAAACCCTTCGAATGTGCATGTGTACTCAAGATTTACGGCAATTCCGTTTGCGGTCCGCGATTTCAATTTTTGCCAAGTTAAAGCATTCTAAACACTTTTGTAAATTTAAACGACGACTCCGTGAAATGTTAATCCAAGCTGAGACAACTTAAACAAATTTTGTTAAAGGAAAATAGTGTACCGCGAGTAAACAAAACAGTTGGACAACGTTTGAATCAGTACAAACGAAACACGGCTCGATGTTGTTGTCTTTCGATTTCTCCGACTTCAGCCGTGGTGTGGTCTAGCAACGTTATTAAAGAATTAAAAGTTAAGTCCCAACGATGAAAATAAACTTCACCAGTTAAAATACCACAACTGAATTTATTTTTCATCATAAAAAAGCTCCGCAAGACATTTAAACTGATTTAAAGCCTTTATGCACAGACTAGTATGAAGTATTCTTCAGTAGAATGTCATTGTTTACAGATTGTTTTCGTGTTCCCTCAACATCCCAAGTGGTTTACATACGACGGCAAAGCGATGCTTAGCTATCCCGGATTAACGCACGCGAGATTTTCGCTTGTGATCGTTGCAGGGTTATAGGAGTTAAAATAATCTCTTTGTGCTATATTAACTCACTTTTCTCGTATATACTACGAGTACGTTTTGGTAGTGGGGTAAGGCTAGAACCAAAGGAAAAATTAAACATGTTCTAGCTTCGCTAATCATTGAAGGTTGGGAAAACCACGGTCTTTTGTCGCGCTCAAGACTATAAATTCCTTATTTTAAGACAGGTTTTGTGCCTTTCGGTCCTGGATTTGCATTAAATTTTATTCAGAGGATTTTTTTCCTTTCTTCACGTTTCACGTGAAAGGCTTGTGTAATCAACTTTATTTTGCTGGGAAACTCGCCAGTGCAATGTCGTTCACAACGGATTCAGAAAAAAGTTTTTGCTAAAAGTTTTTGTACGAGGCTATTTTCATATTCTATTCTATATTACATCTTACACTTTTCTGTACATAAAATTTTCTTTACTTTTATGACCTCAGAATCTCTCTCCGTGAGCTATGTTATTGCAATCGCTGCGCGCTGGACAAAATCTGTGAAATTTACACTTTCGATCGCTGTCCACACGGGTGTACAAAAATCATTTTTGGCTTGTGGTGACGCGAAAAAAGAGAATTGGAGAACAACTGAAAGGGAAGTCGAGAGGACCGCTCTTAGTGAGAGCGGCACTTAATGCAGCTTTTTTAAGATATAACTGATGATGTGCGATATCACCCATGCATTCAAATGTCTGATTTGAAGGTTGGATTACATACGTTCCTCTTATACCAATATTGAGAAAGACTCTAAACTTACAGCCTGTACAGTCGGGTATTATTGCTGAAAAAGCCTGATGGAAAATTCTTCTACTGGTTGTTGTTTAACCGCCCATCAAAAATAAATTAATGTATTTTCATTTGCAAAGTTCAGTAAGAGCTCTCGAAAAAAAGTTGTTACTTCTTTTCCCATGTTCTGATATCAGGGCCTAATATATACACCTTATTATTATTACAAGATTTTTCGTACATGGAGTTGTCACAACGGAGTATTAAAAAAAGTTTTGTATTAAATAAGACTTCTTTCATGTTTATTGTATGCTATATTTACGCGATTTGTTTAAACAACTTTTTTCATATATATATATATATATATATATATATATATGGTTATGTAACCAGAAAATCTCAACAAAACTATTTCTGATTCAATACACCTTTTTCAAGTGTTAAATATTCCTGCCACTCCACGCAAAAAAGTAAATCATTAAAAAAGAAGAAACAAGGCAAAAAACTTCTTATTACACTGTAACTGAAATGTTGAAAACACAAATTGTCAATCAGAGTATTTCGCTTTACCCTACTATTGTCTCTTTAGTGCAATTATTTTTAGGGCCACTGTAATTTAGAGTATTTTAAGGGCTTGGCATCAGGTTACAAAAATAAATACCGCATTCAAATACACATTTATAATCTTCAGGCCAATAGCTTTCCAGTGATGTATAGTCTGCTATGGTTCTGATGAAAACCATGGCTGTTACAAATGATGCAAGCATTTCATTTTTTTTAGGTAAAACCCCGCCTTAAGTCTCATTCATGCATGTAGAGCATTGTTTCAAAAATGAATAAATTAAGGTCACTCTGCAGGTTTAAGAGTGCCCTTCTCGTTCAAATGTCGACCGTAACTTTTCAAACGACAACAATTCAGATAGTTTTCAGAATTTGTGAAAGGTATCTACTGACACAGTGGAAAACGCTGAAGGGGCGCTGTGATAAGCTACTCAAACTCCGAATATCCGAAGCTTTTTACCGCCAAGACATTTGCGTGGGATTTGCGCTTAAATGCTCTACAATCGTTGTAGGAATAAATGAGTCTGAGCAATATTTTAATGCTATATTATCTCAATGTTTTAGTATACACCAAAGCAAATTTCCAACTGCAGGTCATTTAGTTATTTGAGAGCCGTGACCGGCAGTCAACATCCATCGCTCTGAACTCTGAGACCGACTTGAATCGTCGCCGATTCTTATATAAGCGTAATCACTAGAGTCCTGATTTATCCGTGGAAATGAAAATTTCGGCAAGAGAAGGAGTTTCTTCCATAAAATGTTGTCTCCGGCACATACTTGAGTAGCCATTTCGAATTCTTGTATACTCATTTCAAACTACGTGACCACACAGCTTAAGAGGTTTATTGCTAGGACTGCTCATTTTATAGGGAAACGAAGAGTGGCACATAGTGTTCAGCAGAGGTCAAAGCAAGGGAGAAGCGGGGCTAAGTGTACAGTGCATTAGAATTAGAGGAAAGAGGACATTTGGATAAAACATTACTTAACTGTTCGGTAGATTTGGATTTAATGCCTATTCTGCATAAATAAACAGGGTATAAACCTACAGGTACCACAGCAGGGTGTTTTTCCTAAAAATGCCTGATGGTACTTCCTTGATCTGGTTGTTGTTCAACATCCTAACAAAACATCATTTAAAGGTGGTGTTTAGTACGTTGTACCAATCAGTGAAGGTCAGGAAACGCAAGTAATGCCTACAAACAGACTTTTAGTGTCAATAAGGCGATGCTAACTTTTTAATTTTTCATATTAGAGTCTGCGGTAAGAAAACATGCTATACTATATAACAAAATGACTCTGAGAGTTTTAATTCGAAGCATTGAAAACAATTGTACACTTCAAAATTCCTCTCTACTCCCTCCCTCTCCTCCAATCAACAATTGTTATGATACATAAGGCATTATGATACATAAGGCTTTACGACACAAACTGACATGTAGTGTAGACCACGTCATAGGCCAGGCGATATTTATTTGTTTTAGGGTAGAGGGGTAGGGTAGGTAGAGAAACCAAAAGAAGTTTAAAAGGGAAAATATTGAACTAAGAATACAGAATGTCTGAAATAGGCAGACTACTTAGGCAGAGAAGTATAGGGAAAATTTTCTGTATTACGACTGGTTGACACGTGCCCCATGTCTGAGTTTCCATACGGGAAACTTAGTTTTTGAACATGCGCAGAGGTGGCCTCTTCGAAATTGAGGTGCCACAAGCCCACTGAGTTAAGACCTTTATCTATCAGGTTATCAATTTTTACTTAAGTTTTGGTCTTAGTGGAGGGGGACAGGGCGGACTAGGGGGAGGGAGCCCGGGGGAACAGGGAGCGGGACAGACATCTATCTGAGGGGTTTTTTTGATTTTAACTACGTATAATCCAGTTTAAAGGCGAGTACCCATTTAACTTCCATCGCGTGGTTAACGATACTTTTATGAGCGAGAAAGCTGAAATTTACTCTGAGGCTGATATAACAGCATTAATAGAGATAAAGTTGGATACCCATTTGGTTACACTCTAGGTCATGAACGAGGTGACATAAAACAAGCACACGTTTGTCAGTGTCTCGCGAGCTGTAGCAGGCGAAATTCTTCAGCGCACAAAGTGGGTTGGGTACAATAACGTCAGAAGTTACCAGTCTCATTATTTTTCGTTGTGGCAATGAAAACTCATTCCATGAAAGACCTCATTCTGCAAATGCCTTTTGCTAAAGTCATGGAATTACATAACCCCGTGATACCGGTCTACAAATGTATGTACTACTTTCCGCAGCCAGCCGTAAACTTGTATCTTACTGATAATACTAGAGGTGGGGAAACTAAACCACCAACAGTTGCATTTCCCTTCCTATTTATTTACCCAAAGTTTCCTGCAAAAAGCGCAGGAAATGGCACTCCGAGAACCTAGAGTTAAACATTTTATGTAAGACCATGCCCCCTGACCACTGCCTTTAAACGGTCTGCTCCCCTCGATTCTATCTTCTCGTACGTTCCCCTTAAAAATCTCACGCTACACCCGGAAGATGTCAACTTCTGGAAGAAATTGGAATAATTTTACGACGTAATAACTAGGCGAACAATAACGTACAATTATACCCACCAGTGCTCAAAAATACAAATGTATTAACAATTCATCGGCGGTGTCACTGTACCGCCATAATTCATAATTTCGTTCTTTGGTCTATACGCGCATTGCTTGAGGCCATAAGGTTTATCGGATGTGATATATTATTACGACCCTATTAAAGCCACTGTCACGATAACAACAAGGTTTTTGAATATCATAATTCCCCCGCGATGGATAATTAGATAAACTAAAAGCAGGGAATAAGACAGGAGTACCGAACGTTAAGTTTGGCTTTCGTATTTGATTTCTAAATGGCATAATACGTTTTGCCGCAGTTTGCAAGTTAAACCCAGGTTTTAGATACTTTTACATTTAGTTTTCGCGTCTTTATGACTTTTGTTATCTTTGTTGGTCAACGTTTGTGGCAATTCCGTTTGCTGTCCACGGTTTCAACCTTCACTTGATAGTTTTTGGCAAGTTCAAGCACTCTTAACACTTTCTGTAACAATTTAACGACGACTCCATAGAAGCACGTCATTGTTTAAAAAAGTTTTCCGCGTTCTCTCAACATCGCGAGTAGTTATACACGACGGTAAACCGATAAAAAAAGTAAGCTTCATTGCTTAGCTATCCCGGAGCAACGCACGTGAGATTTATACTTGTAACAGTTGCAGGCTAGTAGGAGTTAAAATTAACTCTTTGTGCTATATCATCTCACTGTTTTCGTACATACTACAAGTACGTTCCCGTAATAGGGTATGGCGAAAACCTAGAAAAAAAAGTTGTTCCAACTTCGCAAATCATTGAAGGTTAGGAAAACCATGACCATTTGTCACGCACAAGACTATATTTTATATATTTTCAGACATGTTTCTGCCATTTCGGTACTGGATTTGCTTTTGATTTTAACCAAAGACTTTGTTTCCTTGTTTTCAGGTTTCGCGATGAGAAATTGACAAGATCGAATGTTAGAAATGTACAAGATTCAAACGTGAATGTAGATAAAGTTGAGTTAAAGTAAAAGCTGTTTGACGCGAAAACGTCGCAAGAGATTCCAAGCTTAAGGGAAAACATGACGCTTTAATAGTTTAAAAACTTCCTTTGGGATGATAATTTTTGTTTTTAAGATTGTGTTTACGAGAGCACAGGGCAGTTGTGCTACATGCTATCTCACCGATTTCAATAAAACTTTGCCAGTTTAAAGGGTCTACCCCAAAATTCAAAGACAAAGCGGTTTCTGTATTGGTTTTTTTCCGGGAGGATATAGAATATTTGAAGCTTTCACTGCGATGGTATTTAACCTATTACTCTGAAAATCTGCACACTTATTATTACATCCTTGGTTAATGTGTGACGCAAGTATCAGCCAATTTAATTCACGTCTTGTCAATCAACAGTGGCAAATAAACGACTGCGTTTTTAGACTTTTCGATACATCCAAGTATTTGACAACTTTGAGGTCAAATATCTCCCCTTGCCAGAAAGGTGTAACACTAATCTTAATTCCCCTTTATAATCCATCATCTTATCTCTGAAAAATATCAAAAAAATATTTGGGAACTACCGAATTTTTCTCTTGGATGCCCTTTAAGATCTGCGACTGTGACAAGTTTCTCTCAACTAAGCCTGTCACGCAATTCTGGCTCTAGCCGTTCACTTGACCAAATGAACCTACATTTTTTAGCTCTTCATACAAGATGATTGATCAAAGAAAGCTTAAAATTTTGAAAAACTTTCGAGATTTTTCGTAAGAATGGAAAACTTCACATTTAGAGAGATACATGTAAGCGAAAAATCGATAGGAAAATCGTAGCGTTTTTTTCTTTTGTCGTTTATTACTCTGGAGATTCGCTAAAATCAGCAACTAGGGCTCTTGTACAGAACAAAACATTCATAAGTCTGTAGTTTGATTGTTTATTTCCATTATTGCACAGTTCACAATAAGGAAACTGTAACAGGAGAGGATATTTTAAAGTCGCATGTCACGTGCTTGTTGACGGCCAAGTTCATGTGTGTAACAGCTTTGTTTTTTTAGACCGCGGATGACGGGAAAATCGGCCCCCTCAATTGAAAGGAAATATCAGTAGCCCCATAAAATTCATTAACTGCACCATGTTTCTAGAAAATAAGACTGAAAAATGTTTTTCCACTTTCCACCATCAAAAAATTCCACGCAGAAATAGTATTTGTAGCGTGACTGCTTGACCTTTCATGAGTAGCAAAAATTGTTTGTTTGTTTGTTTTTTTTTTTTACAAGAAAACACTTCTAGAAAGTTCTTAATCTTTCTGTTATCTTATTTGCCTGTATTTTACTGCAAATATCGTCTGCATTTGTTATCATTTTCGCTGATTGTCTTGGCCTTTCCTGCGTGCACGTGCGAGCCAGTTGGTATACAGCACTCTTTCGAGTTTTTTTGCGTGGTGTCCGGCCAAGGTGTGTAGGTCTGGCTCGAAAGATATCTGCACACTGCAACACAGGTTCCTATGTTTTCTCCTTTCTCTTTATTTTTATTTTTATTCTCTTTCTTGCATTATCACACATGTATGTTATTTTAATTCCCTCAGTGCGTTCCCTCAGATTTGGAAGTAGGCTATGAAAAGTCAATATTGACCAGAACTAAAACCTTTTCTATCACTATTTGTTTCTTGAAAGAACCCCTCCTATTTTTGACTTTCTTTCTCAAGAGAATGTGTTTTTATTTGCCATTTATTTCCATTAGAACATGAAACTAAGTCCGATAAGTTTTTTTGTTTCGTGACTCCAAAAAACTGTGTTTGCGACAACATCAACTGAGAAATCAAAAGCAATTCCGCCCGAGAAATTCGCAATTTCTACTGTCTCATTCTTAAGAAATTTTACAAGTCATGCAATTAAACTCCGGCAAAACTCGATCGAGAGAGGTGTAGATCTACATGTAGTAATAGAATGCTTGAAAAAAAAATATAGTTACTTTACGATCGAAGGAAGCAAATAATCATAGGGATCTGCAGATTATTATGAAATTGTTATCTAGCAGACAGCAGGAACAACGCGCTTGAATAATTCCTACGTAAAGCCTTCGGGTCACGCAACAGATGTTAGTTTTGCGGAGTTCTGCATGGAAATGTTCAATGGCGGTAAGTGACAACGACAACACTGTTTTAATTTTATTTTCGAGATAGTAGCACAGTTCTTAGTTTAATAGAGCTATTGATATTTTCTCTCAAGCGAGAGTGCAGACTTTCTCGTCTGTAGAAGCCGAAGTTGTAGCACGCTGGAACTAGAAACAAATGTCAACCGACACGCAGCGTGTGACTTTAAAATCCCTTAAAATGAGCAATGATGATGACAAGCAATCAAATTATAGACTGATGAATGCATTGTGCCGTGCAAACGCCATATTTGCTGATTTTAGCAATCTCGCACATAGTTTGTCATAGTATAATTGAAGCGTTATTGATTTCCGTGATTTACCTTGTTGCTTCATGTTTGAATAGTTTTTTTCATTCTGCCATAAATAGTTATTGGGCTCTCGCCCCACTTTACCCCCGACTCTTTCGGCCATGCTCCCTTTAAAGGTCTTGAATTAACAACAAGAGAGAAGAGATTTCTATTTCTTTTTCTCTTGTCTAAGTAACCGGATTTATATTATCCGCACGCGAAGGACCTCATTTAATCTTCTGACAATTTTTCATTAACAATCTACTTTGCAACAAAGCCTTGGTTCGTTATTTATTAATATTTTTCTCGGATATATATTTATTATTATTTTTCTCTAGACATGTCACCTGACCTAATAACTGAGTAGTATCTTGTGATATCATCAAACTAATTTTCTCCAAATTCAATGTCTTTCGTCTAAGTCTCAAATGACAAAATCGTTGTGACTCTTGTTTTTATACCCACATCCACTTTATATCAACACAATATTTGTTAAAGCTGGTGCTAATGTGGTCTTGCATCTAAGTACTACGTTTACAATAACTTATAAGTTAATGAAATACTTAATACTGAGCGCTAAATACCGAGGTCATTAAAAATATAAAAAAATCGTCATTACTTAAATCACAAAGAATCAAACGCCGAAGTGTGTCAGCATTTTCCCATATTCTAATTCATTTTCTTTAAATTGAGCTGCCAAGCTGAAGCACCAAAAAAATAAATGAAAGTATTTGCGGCAAAAAAAAAAGCGCTAATATCTTATTTTTATGCTTCACTGTTCTAGGCGAGGCGATATTGACTTGTTGTATGTTGGGGGGTAGGGTAGGTAAAGATACTAAAAGAAGTTTGAAAGGAAAAGCACTGAACTAATGATACAGAATGTCTGGAATGGACAGACCTTGGCAGAGGAGTATGAGGAAAATTTCCTTGCGTTATAACTGTTTGACGCGCTGCCTCTCTTTGTGCTATCTTATCTCACTGTTTCTGTATATACTACGAGTATGTTTCGGTAGTCGGGTAAGGTTAAAACCAAGGGGAAAACAAGTTCCAGCGGCTCCGCAATCATTGAAGACAAATGTAGACAAACTTGAGTTGAAGTATAAAGCTGTTTTGACACGAAAATGTCGCACGGGAGTCGACGTTTAACGGAAACATGGCCAAAAGGCTTGGAAAAAGGACATAATGGCAACAACCCCAATTTAAGCGCTCGAAAATAACCGATATCAGCAGGGAGAAAAGCCCTGTCCCATTACCTGGTTTTGTTCCCTATCACAAATCATTATCAGGATTTTTATTTCATGATCGCCAACAAATTTCTGAGTGCCGTTAGTTCAAATGCACCTTGTTGAGTATGACCTCTCAATTAATTTCTTCAGATTTGCAAAGTTTGTAAATTTATGGCATACCGTAATATTGTTTCATAGACGCTTGAATAGGAATTAAGGGTGCATGACACTTTTTGAACTCTTATTCTTAGTTGTTGCACTTCTAGTGTTTTGATTGGCTCATTCAAACTGGGCTCGGTTAAATTGAACAAGGCTACAGTTGTCACTAGGCTGATTTCTTAAAATTTTTTTTTGTCATCTCTCAGTGTAAAGGTTAATAATCAGAAGAGAACTGACACACAGACCTGAACACTGAACCGCATAGAATATTCTTTACTTGATAACTTGAGTACTTGAGAAAGAAGGAAGGGTCTAAGGGGGAAATTCCATCCTCGAATTATTAATTTAACAAGTTTGCCTTCAAATTTCTTTCTGACGATCTATTTGGCGAACGAATTTTCCTAAACCGATGTATTTTCCAGGTGACTTTTCCTAATCCAAGTGTTAACGCGGTTCTATGAGGATATAAACCATAATATGCGATAGCACCCACGCATTCAAATATCTGCTTTGATGGTTGGGTTCCATGCGTTCCTCTTATACCAATATTGAGGGAGACTCCAAACTTACAGATACTCCAGCTGGGTATTGCTACTGAAAATGCCTGATGGTAAGTTCTTCAACTGGTTGTTGTTCAATCGCCTATCAAAAATAAGTAAATGTATTTTCAATTGCACGGTATACGAGAACAAAGTTCAGAGAATAACAGTCCTCTAAAAAAGTTGTTTTATTTTTTCATTCTTGGATAGAAAGGCCCAAAATATACACGTTATCATTACGTAACTTTTCATATATTGGGTTGTCACAACGAAATAAAGACAACGTTTATGATATATACATATATAAATATACATATACATAAGTTAAAGAATTAAAGAGGACGCATCGATTCTCTGTGACTCTGAGTTTCGCGCCTAAGCGCTCGTCAGACAGAACTTTCTGACGAGCGCTTATAAGCGCGAAACTCAGAGTCACAGAGAATCGATGCGTCCTCTTTAATTCTTTAACTTATGTATACTTAGCTCTGCTACCACAGCATTGAGCACTTTATGCAAAGGTAGACTCTACCCCCACATTCAAATATGTATATATATATTGCGGCTCTTCAGGCATAGCAATGTGTGTTTATTGACTTGTTACGTCACTGATCTCATTGTAATTACAATAATAATGGTTATTGTAATTTGAAGCGCGCGCGAGCAATTAGCGTAATTTCAAGTCATTAAGAACGGGTTTATATTTCGAAATAAAAGACCTCTCTTTGTTCTTTCTCATGACCTCGGAGGGGCTGAGAATCTTGTGAAACGGAAAGATAGTGAACTGAGGGGTCAATCCTGCCGCACATTCATCAATATGCTTGCTGACTCCCGTGTGTGTGGGTCTCTAATTTGTTTTTTATGAACTGTCACTCTATTTCTCAGGACATCACCGGTTTCTGCTATGTAATTATGTCCAAATCCTGTACATGCATGTTATTACGTAAATCAAGTTCGTTGAGGCGCAGTTCATTGAGTGTTTTATCCGAAATGTTTCATTCGTGGCGGAGAAGGTGAGCTCTTTACCCTGTTTTAAATAGGGACATATTCCGCAACGTTTTGTTTCGCAAATTTTAACTTCCGGATTAGTGTCCTTTTGCTTGGAGAAATAGGAGTTTTTTAGCATCTGTTTGCAAAGTTTTCTGCAATGTCATTTAAAAGTGTTTTCAAAACCATTGTCGCCTGTTGAAGAGCCAAAAACAAACAAAAGCGTTTTTGATAGTGAGCCATAGGTTCTTCCCTGTTTCGAAATGAACTACAAATTCTTGGAGAGGCATAAAAGCGAGAAAATCCTGTGAACACGGCCCAGAAAATGGCAAGGAAAAGTTCAACCAAACAAGACAAAGAAGCGACAACGGTTTTGCCACCAAAAAGGTAAAAGGTGTCAATGACTTTCCTTCTCGAGCAAATGATTTGGAAAATTTGAACAAAGATGTTAAGATAGACGGCTTATAAACTCAGTGAAATACATCTGTTATCCTCAATATAGTGTGAAGCTTGTTTAAAAGGTTGAAAACAAATGTAAAAACAAGCACAAGGTACAATTAAAGTCGTCGAAGATTCAACCGTGTACGACTGACCACGCTTCCTATTCGCTAACGCAATGACAGTTCGAATAGTTGACTTTGAAATGGCTCTCTGGGGCGCGCACTCAGGATAAAAACAAACAAGATTATAACTGTTTTCTTTTTCTCCTATTGTTATTCAATTATGCAAAGCAAGAAAAATTAATTACCTGACGAGGGAATTGTGCGTTAAATTGCGCTTGAAAACGGATATCATACGAATCGCGGAGCAAGTTCATTTTCCTTCGTATTTATTTACCTAAATTTTCCTGCAATAAAACGCAGGAAATGTCATTTCCGACACCCAAGATGTTAACATTTTTTGCCCCCAGACCCCTTAGTTTAGATGGTCTTCAGCGCTCGAAATTATCTTCTCGTGCGTTCACCTTAAAAATCTCACGCTTCAACTTCTCGAAGAAATCGGAATAATTTTACAATGTGACAACTAGGCGAACAATAACGTGCAATAATACCCACCAGCGCTACGCTTAAAAATACAAACTTATCAACAATTCATCGTCGGTGTGACGGTACCGGCGTAATTCTTAATTTCGTTTGTCGCTACTTATGTGTGTTGCATGAGGCCACAAGGTTTGTCAGATGTAATGTATTAGTAGGACCCTTAGAAAGCCATGACAACGAGACTTTTAAACATCATATTTCCCCCGCGGTGGATATTTAATTAGATAAACTAAAAGCAGGGAATTAGACAGGAGTACCGAACATTACGTTTGGCTTTTCGCTTTCATTTCGAAATGCCACGATACGTTTTGGTAATCCCTTCAACTGATTGTAGTCCAACCAACTGATAAAAAATCAGGCGGTGTTTAGTATGTTGCACCAATTTAAGGATGGTCAGGAAACACACCAAATGTCTGCAAACAGAATGTTAGTGTCAATAAAGCGATGCTTAAAACATTACTTATGTGTTCGGTAGATTTGGATTTAAGGCGCCTTGTGAATAAATGTAACAGGTATAAACTCACAGGTCCGATAGCAAGGTATTTTTGCTAAAAATGTCTGGACGTATCGTGTTCTATTTTAGATATATTCCCGCATGGATTATTATTTTTCAAGAAATGAGGTTTCAGCCATTTCGAATCCTTGAGATCGCTAGAGATGTACAACTGAACAGTCGGCCATATGTTCTCCACGCCTTTTTAACTATAAAATTCTGAAGGGACAAAACAGCACAAGCGTTTGTGGTTTCCAAGTAATTTGCTAGGACAAAGGTACGCAAAATAAATTTATTCTACGACAAAATATATCCGTGCCGTTAAGTATCAGACCCTTGATATTCTTTGACACCCTGCGATTAACGTACACAGGGCATGACTTGTCATGACACGCCCTGTCACGGGTGTCAGGAACACGACACTCTCCGACATGCCACGTTTCCGGACACGTCGCGTTCCGATCTGCGACTCGTCGGGTATCGTGAAATATCACAGCTCCAAAAATTCCATTTCATTTCACGCAGTGCAAGAGAAAAAAAATATTCCAGCTTCGCAAATCATTGAAGGTTGGGTAAACCAGGACACTTTGTCACGCTCAAGACTGTATATTATTTATTATCAGACAAGTTTTGTGCCTTTTCGGTCCTGGATTTGCTTTGGAATTTAACCAAGGGTTTTGTTTCCTTCTTTAAAGTTTCATGTTTAGGCTTGTTTAAGTTATAAACTTAAGTTTGTGGAAATAAACACCAAAGTAAATTAGTTCACAACGGGATTAGGGAAAGTTTTTGTTTGAGGTCACTTTCATATTCTGTTTTATATCATAGCGTTCACTTTTCTTTCCATTTCGAATTCTTGTGTAACCATTTTAAATTTCGTGACAAATGAAAAGGTCTATTGCTAAGGCTGCTCATTTTATGAAGAAAAATTAACATTTAGGGAGACAAATTTTTCTAAATCGATGCATTTTCCAAGTGACTTTTCCTAATCCAAGTGTTAACGCTTTAAACAAAAGAAAACAAGAAACAAGGCAAAACATCTCTGAAATTTGGAAAAGAATTGTCGATGAGAACATTTCCCTCTTGCCTACTATGGTTTCTTTTGTCCAATTATTTTCAGAGCTACTGTAATTTAGAGCATTTTGTATCAATTTTAAGTCTAATTCACTCATGGTATATTATTGTTTTATAGAATGACGCTAGCTCACTCTGAAGGTCTCGTTCCACTATCGACCTTAGATTATCGACCTTAGAATTCTGATAGTTTCAGAATTCATGAGAGGTATATATTGACACAGTAGAGAATGCTGAAGGGGCGCTCTGATTAGCTTGTCAAACTCCGAATATTCTCAGTTTTTCACCGCTGGGAGATTTGCGCCCGAAAGCATTGTAATCGATGCAAGAATAATTTAGTTTGAATAGTTAGTTTTTAATTCATTGTGTTAGTATACAACAAAACAACTACTCGCATCAGCATCACTGGTCAATATCATCAGTGGTTTGATAAATATCTACCACTACCTACTTCCACTTCGCTGAATAGTTTCTAGCTATCAAGAATTTTCTAAAAAGAGGACAGACTTAAACTCGAGCAAGTGGTACACCAACCAATTTGTTACGATGTAATTGTTCTTCCTTTTCCTTATCCTTTTTTTTTCCTTTCGGGAATTAAAGCGCATGCAAAACATCCCGCATGGTATCACTGAATTTCTGAGCGAAATTAATCTGAGTCAACGTGAACCGAACGCTAGATATGAGATTTGTAAATCTTTTCGAGATCGCTTAGAAGTTCCTCATCAACATATTATAGTTTGGAATGTATGGGTTGTCTCGACTGCAAGTCATTTCATTATTTGAGAACCGTGACCGGCAGTCAACTCTTGCAATTTCCAAGTGTCTACAAAGATTGAAGTTTTCTAACGATATCTTTTTTTTAAGTTTTAAATTCAGTTTTACCGAGTTTTCAGTTTTTCAGTTTTTTTCAGTTTTATCTAAATGACAAGTAAAAAAAACCCTTCGAATGTACATGTGTACTCAAGATTTACGGCAATTCCGTTTGCTGTCGGCGATTTCAACTTTCACTTGATAATTGTTGCCAAGTTAAACCATTCTAAACACTTTTGTAAATTTTAACGACGACTCCATGGCAATGTTAATCCAAGCTGAGACAACTTAAACAAATTTTGTTAAAGGAAAATAGTATACCGCGAGTAAACAAAATAGTTGGACGACGTTTGAATCAGTACAAACGAAACACAGCTAAATGTTGTTGTCTTTCGATTTCTCCGCCCTCAGACGTGATATGGTCTAGTAACGTTATCAAAGAATTAAAAGTTAAGTCCTGACGATGGAAATAAACTTCACCAGTTAAAATCCTACAACTGGATTTGTTTTTCATCATAAAAAAGCTCCGCAAGACATTAAAACTGATTTCTTCAAAAGCATTCTTCAGCAGCATGTCATTGTTTACAAATTGTTTTCGCGTTCTCTCAACATCCCAAGTGGCTTACATACGACGGCAAAGCGATGCTTAGTTATCCCGGAGTAACGCACGTGAGATTTGCGCTTGTGTTCGTTGCAGGGTAATAGGAGTTAAAATAATCTCTTTGTGCTATATTATCTCACTTTTTTCGCATATACTACGAGTACGTTTTGGTAGTGGGGTAGGGCTAGAACCAAAGGAAAAATTAAACATGTTCTAGCTTCGCAAATCATTGAAGGTTGGGCAAATCACGGTCTTTTGTCGCGCTCAAGACTATAGATTCCTTATTTCAGACAGGTTTTGAGCCTTTCGGTCCTGGATTTGCATTGAAGTTTATTTAGAGGATTTGTTTCCTTTCTTCACGTTTCACGTGAAAGGCTTGTTTAACTCCGTGCAAAGTCGTTCACAACGGCTTTTAATTTTCATATTCTATTCTATATTACATCTTACACTTTTCTGTACACAAATTTTTTTTTACTTTTATAACCTCAGAATCTCTCTCCGTGAGCTATATTATTGCAATCGCTGCGCGCTGGACAAAATCTGTGAAATTTACACTTTCGATCGCTGTCCACACGGATGTACTGGCCAAAAATCATTTTTGGCTTGTGGCGACGCGAAAAAAGAGAATTGGAGAACAACTAAAAGAGAAGTCGAGACGACCGCTCTTAGTGAGAGCGGCACTTAATGCAGCTTCTTTAGGATATAACTGATAATGTGCGATATCACCCATGCATTCAAATGTCTGATTCGAAGGTTGGATTACATGTGTTCCTCTTACGCCAATATTGAGAAAGACACGTTGTAGGAATCAATGAGTTTCCACAATATTTTAATGCTATATTATCTCACTGTTTTAGTATACACCAAAACTACTACTCACATCAGCATCAATGGTGGATACTTAAAGCGCCATTTTGCGGCTTTGTAAACATTTACCACTAGTTACTTCCACTTCGCTGAGTAGTTGTTAGCTGAAAGACTTAAATTCGAACTAGTAGTACCCCTGCCAGTCTGTTACGATGTAGTTCTTATTTCTTTTCTGAGTCAGCGTAAACCGAACGCTAGATTTGAGATTTATAAATTTGTTCAAGATTGCTATTAGAAATTCCTCATCAACATATAATGGTTAGGAATGTATGGGTCGTCTCTATTTCCTAAATTTTCAGCAAATTTCCAACTGCAAGTCATTTGGTTATTTGAGAGCCGTGACCAGTAGTCGACCTCTTGCAATTTCTAGTTAAGTGTCAACATCCGTGGCTCCGAACTCTGAGACCGAGCGCGAGAGAATAGATTTATAAACCACTTCGGGATCACTTGGCAGTTTCTTATCGATATATAATAGTTTGAGTTGTGTAGCTTCTCTTAATTTGTTAACTTTTCAGAGACATTTCTTGCTGCCGGTCATTCAACAGCAGTTTGAGAAACTGACCAAAGCGTACCAATATTTACGTTAAAAACAAAAACAATTTTACAGTTATCGACAGGTATAGCTTCATTATTGGCTTAAGTCACAAAATTCCCGAAACCTTCTTTTCGTAATATATTTGCTTCCCCTTTGTGCCCGTTTCATTTATCTTTTTTATCTCTAAAGATCGTGTGCCGGTTTGTTTTTAATAATCTCAATTTTTGTTTTAAAAAGACCTCTTCAATCGTCGCCGATTCTTATATTAGCGCAATCACTAGAGTCCTAATCTATCCGTGAATATGAAAACTTCGGCAAAGAAAAAGGAGTTTCGTCCATAAAATGTTGTCTGCGGCACATACTTGAGCAGCCATTTCGAATTCTTATTTACCCATTTCAAACTACGGGACCACACAGCTTAAGAGGTTTAAAATAAAAATAAAAAATAAATTTTGTGAAAGGAAAAGAGTGTAGCGCGAGTAAACAAAATAAGTTGAAAAAAGAAAAAATTTCTTTGGTCCAATGTTGTACACTCCTCTTATCCACTGAATATTCCTGCCACCCCTCACAAATTTTAAAATATTTTCCCCCAAAAGGTTTGGAAAAAAGAACACCTTGGAAGCAACCATAATTTAAGCGCTCGAAAATAATGGATATCAGCAGTGAGAAAAACTTTTTCCCTTTGCCTGGTTTTGTTTCCCCTCACAAATTATTATCAGAATTGTTATTTTATGATCGCTAACAAATTTCTGGGTGCAGTTGGTTTAGTTCAAATAAAGCTGATCGAGCGCAACCATAATTTAGGAAGTTTCTTGATCTGTTTAGATATATTCCAGCATGGAATATCATTTTTCAAGAAACGAGGTTTCCTCACAGGTCTCATATTACCCGTATTCCTATATCTACTTTATTAGAAATGTAACCAGCAGTGGTTAAATTCAATTACGGTCATAAGGACCTGGATATCTCTATAAAAAACTTTTCAAATCCGCAGGAGCTAGTGAGTCATCTACCACCGTGATATATTGAGGTGTTTACCAGTGGTATTTTGTTACTCCACTGAGCTTGAGGTAAGATGATTCAGAGACGCTCGAATGTTGGGTCTGGATTTAGGAAGAACTGGTCATTTGGATTAGTACTCCCTCCTGGCCTCTCAATAATTTTTTTCAGATTAACATTTGTAAATTTAGGGTATACCGCAATATTTTTTCATAGACTCTTGAAGAGAAACTAAGACTGCGTAACACATTTTTAAATTCTCATTTTCAGTTGTTGCACTTTGAGTGTTTTGAAATTGGCCCTCACTTTTTGACTAGGCTACAGGAGTCACAAGGCTGATTATTTTTTGTTCTTGTTTTGTTCTTGTTTTTCTTTTTCTTTTTCTTCTTCCCTTTGTGTAAAGGAGAGAGATCAGAGGAAAACACATATCTGAACACTGAACTGCATAGAATAATCTTGACTTGATTACTAGACTGGTTAACAATGAGAGGGAAATCGAAGGTGAACATTCAATAATACAATGATTCCTTTACTAAATTTCCTTACAAATTTTTCTTTGATAATCTATTTAGCGTACGAATTTTCCTAAACCAATAGACGTTTCAAAGAACTTTTTCCTAGTCCAGGTATTAATGCAGCTTTATTAAGATATGACCCATACTAGAAAAAGTTCTTTGAAACGTTTTTTCGTATATTGAATATGCGATATCACCCACGCATTCAAATGTCTGCTTTGAAGGTTGGATTCCATGCGTTCCTCTTAAAACAATATTATTATAACCGTTTGTCATCCAGTTTTAAGACCAGTTCCTATTTAACTTCCACCGATGCGTTAAAGATACTTTCATGAGCGAGAAAATGTAAATTTATTCTCAGGCTGATAAAACAGCATTCGTTACCATTAAATCGGATACCTATCGAATTTGGTTACACTATTGGTCATGAATGAAGTGACATAAACTGTGTACAAATTTGTAAGTGTCTCGCGAAGTGTAGCAGGCAAAATTCTTCAGCACACAAAGCGAGTCGGCTCAAATGACTTTAAAAGAAATAAATACCTTTCATCGCAATTTTAAACTTTCAGTGCTTTGGCTTGGACACTTTATTTCTTTCAGTTTTGCCACAAAAGAGGTAAAAGGTGTAAATTGTTTTCCTTCTCAAGCAAATAATTTGGAAATTTGAAAATATATTTTAAAGATCAACGGCTTGTAAACTCAGTGAAATACACCTATTATTCTTAATATAGTGTGAAGTTGTATAAAAAGTTTGAAAACAAATGTAAAAACAAGAACAGGGAAAAATAAAGTCGTCGAAGATTCAAACGTGTACGACTGACCATGCTTCCTATTCGCTGACGCAATGAAAGTTCGAACAGTTGACTTTGAAATGGCTTTCTGGAGCGCGCGCCCAGGATAAAAACAAACAAGATTTTAAATGTTTTCGTTTTTTCTTATTTTCATTCAATTTTGTGATTCAAGGAAAATTAATTACCTGACGAGGGAATTCCGCGTTAAATTGCACTTGAAAACCGATCGGTTTTTTCGATGTGGCAATAAAAATTCAGTCCACAAAATAACTCGCTTCTGCAAATGTCTTTTGCTAAAAACTAAGATAATTACACAGCTGCAGGATACCGGTCTACAAATGTATATAATACTGTCTGCAGCCAGCCGTAAACTTGTGCCTTACTGATAGCACTAGAGGTGGGGAAACTAGACCACGAACAAGTGCATTTTTATTCGTATTTATTAACCTAGATTTTCCTGCAGAAAACGTAGGAAATTGCATTTTCGAGACCCTTCATGCAAACATTTTCTGCCCCCAGACCCCTTTGTTTAGACGGTCTTTAGCGCTCGAAATTATCTTCTCGTGCGTTCACCTTAAAAATCTCGCGCTTCAACTTCTCGAAGAAATCGGAACAATTTTACAAAGTGATTACTCGGCGAACAATAACGTGCAATAATACCCACCAGCGCTACGCTTAAAAATACAGACTTATCAATAATTTATCGGCGGTGTGACGGTACCGGCGTAATTCGTAATTTCGTTCGTCGCTACATACGTGCATTGCATAAAAGCAACAAGGTTTGTCGAATGTAATGTATTAGTACGACCCTTAGAAAGCCAATATGACAATGACAACGAGACTTTTTAATATCATAATTCCCCCGGGGTGGATATTTGATTAGAGAAACTAAAAGCAAGGAATTAGACAGGAATACCGAACGTTACGTTTGGCTTTTCGATTTCATTTCGAAACGGCGTGATACTTTTTGCCGCAGCTTTCAAGTTAAACCCAGGTTTTTGATGCTTCGTGTCAACCTAAAGACGGGTGTTGAAGAGACTAAATGAACACAATTGCTATTAATTTGGAAAGCGTTATCACCTACTAGTCTTTGTTGGCGATTGTCGTTTTGCTTAGTTTAGTTTTTGCGTCTTCTTGACTTTGTCACCTTTGTCACCTCCACCAATAAAGTATTGGTAGCAGTGTTAGAGTGCCCAATGCGCCATGTCATAACATAACTTAGATAAAACGCGCGCTCTGATTAATCAAAAATCTACCGTAATTTCCATGTAAAATCACATAAATCTGAAATATCTTCCCGTCCTGCTGTCAAATGGTGCTACTACTGGCGAATTCCTAAAGTTTAATTTGCTAAAAGCTTTTGGTTTGAAAGAAATGAGGCGAACACTTTGAACGCTAAAAACAACCACAAAAATTTAACTTTCCTAACAATATCAATGTCACCGATTGCTCTGTTTTAGGCATTTTAAAGTGAAAGACCTTCAGAAACTCTCCACTAAAGCTCCCCAAGCCACTCGCCAAGCTCAGGGAAAAACTTGATATGTTCTTGCTCAAGAAAATTGCACCGGAAAACTAAATGCATTTTCCTTTAGATATTTCTGAGAATCTTATCTACTGGATATATGAAAAAAAACCCTTCGAAAGTAGATGTGCACTCAAGATTTTTGGCAATTCCGTTTGCTGTCCGCGATTTCAACTTCCACCTGATAGTTTTTGCCAAGTTTAGGCATTACAAACACTTTTGTAAATTTTAACAACGACTCCATGGCAATTTTAATTCAAGCTGAGACAACTTAAAAATTTTGTTACAGGAGAATAGTGTACCGCGAGTAAACAAAACAGTTGGACGACGCTTGAATCAGTACACACGAAACACGGCTCGATTTTGTTGTCGATTTCTTCGCTTTCAGACGTGATGTGGTCTAGTACTGTTATTAAATAATTAAAAGTTAAATCCTCACGATGAAAATAAACTCCACCAGTTAAAATCCTACAACTGAATTTACTTTTCAAAATAAAAACACTTCCGCAAGTAATTAAAGCTGCTTTCTATGCTTGCTAACTTTAAAAGCTTTCCGTACAGACTATCATGAAGAATTCTTCACAAACACGTAATTGTTTATAAATTGTTTTCGCGTTCTCTCAACATCCAAAGTGGTTTATATACGACGGCAAAGCGATGCTTAGCTATCCTGGAGCAACGCACGCGAGATTTGCGCTTTTAGCCGTTGCAGGGTAATAGCCATTAAAATAACCTCTTTGTGCGTTCATTCAGTAGTTTGAGAACTTTGATCGGCTGTCGATTAGGTAACCAAAGTGCACGAATATATTTATGTCAAACAAAGCTAACTTTATGGACAGAAAATGGTTTCATTCTAAGCTTAAATCACAAAATCCTTGAGCCTCCTTTTTGTAAGATATTTGCCTCCCTTTTGTACCGGCTTCATATGTTTTTTCAAGTAAGCTTTCAAGATCGTGTGCTCGTAAGTTTGTTTTATCAATCCAAATTATTGTTTTAATAGTCCCCCATTTGTATATTATCGCGGTGAATGGAGAGCTGATTTGTCCGTGAGTATGGAAATTTCGGCGAGAGAAGAAAGAATTTCGTTTATAAAATGTCGTCTGCCGTACATACTTGAGCACCCATTTTGAATCCTTATTTACCCATTTCTAACTACGTGACCACACAGCTAAAGAGGTTAATTTCTAGGGCTGGTCATTTTATGAAGAAAAATTATCATTTAACTCTAACCCTAAGCTTTTTTTAAGTCTGCGATAAGAAAACGAGCTATACTGTAGAACAAAATGACTTTGAGGGTTTTTTATTCGAAGCATTAAAAACAACTGAAGACTAAAAAAAAAATTAACATTTCATGAGACGAGGAGTGGCACATAGGGAGAGGTAGGAACAAGGGTGCTGTACATCAGCATTAGAGGAAAGAGGACATATCGGTCATTTGGAGATAAGGCATTATTGTATGTTCAGTAGATTTGGATTTAAGGCGTCTTTTAAATAAATAAAGAAGGGTATAAACTTACAAGTTCGATAACAAGGTGTTTTTGCTAAAAATGTCTGACGGTAATCCCTTCAACTGATTGTTGTCCAACCGCCTAACAAAAAATCATTTAAAGGCGGTATTTAGTAGGTTACACCAATTAAGGAAGGTCAGGAAACACATAAAATGCTTGCAAACAGACTGTTAGCGTCAATGTAGCGTTGCTTTTTTTAAGTCTGCGATAAGAAAACGAGCTCTACTGTAGAACAAAATGACTTTGAGAGCTTTTTTATTCGAAGCATAGAAAACAACTGAACACTAAAATTCCTCTACGGAGTAAATAGCAACACAAATCGTTGTAGGATGTAATATACTTATAAGATTATAAAAGGAAAAAAAATAGAAATTAAAACTTTAGAGCAAGCCCTGCTTTATCGCCATATATCTAGTTTTTCTTTGACATCTGCAACCTTCTAGAGGTTAGACTCCTGTTTTCACACCAGTTTGGAAGGAATACATCGATAAATCAGAAATCGTATTGTGCTGTTAATACCAACATCCATCAACTTAAGTGTTTAGAAATTCGCCATTCTTTGGATAAAATTAACTATTTTTAAGATTTTACAATCTCTTACTTTTTTACACCCCGGCTTCCATTTCACTAAGCCGAAAGTATGTCTAACGGGAAGCTATGCAGCTGGTTGTTTACTCAACTACACACCAAGAAATTTTTCCAACTATGTTCAACATGAACGGGTTATAATGCAGATAGGATACCCTTTTATTCATCAGAACCCAGTTGTTTGAAGCCCCATTAGCGCTAACCTATGGTTACATTTTAATCCGGGTTTCTTTATTCCTTCATTCAAAAGCCTTTTTAATATAATTTTCTATATCGCTTTTAGAGCATCCAGTCATCATAACCTTGACAAAAAGAATTCGATTGAATCTTTTGTTAAAGCTTTCAGATCTGAAATCAGTTTCAAACTAGTCATGGGTTATCTTAACCCTGCTTAACCCACACAGTAGATTAAGGAAAAGGGTCTTAGTTAACAATCAAAGTTGTTTATTGCTCCTGCAAACTTTCTGTGGCCAGTCTCTTCGTTGGTTGTAACCCAAGTCCTAATTAAGATGTTGCTACATATGTGTTAAATAGGCGCAGTTTGAAATGCGAATTTATGAAGCTGTTAATTAATCAATGGAATGAGGAAACGAATTTAGCTTACAGCCACCCCAGGTGAGAGTTGCTACTGTGTTAAATACCCTTGGTTTTCAAAACGGCTAATGACGAATACTAATATTTATTATCGACATATCATTGTCAGTCCCTGTTAGGATATCACTGCCCTTTTAAATTGAAATGCACACAACATAATCTATTCATCTTAGCCTACAGCCAAGCCAGGTGAGTATTGTTCCTGAAAATGTCTCGTGACAAGTCGTTCAGCTAGTTGTTACTCAAGCCCCTGTTTACAATTTCTTTTTCCTTGTGGATATCGATCACGGAACGAATTTTCCGAAACCAATGCTTGTCTCAAAGGACATTTGTAAGTCCAAGTGTTAATGCCGCTTTATTAGGATATAACCCATAAGATGCGACAGCACCCACGCATCAAAATGCCTACTTTCCAGGTTGGATTCCATGCGTACCCCTTACACCAATATTAAGAAAGACTCCAAACTTACAAATTTTCCATCTTGATATTGTTACTGAAAACTCCCGATGGTAAATTCTTCAGCTGGTTGTTGTTCAACTGCCTATCAAAAATAAGTTGAAATATTTTTAATTGTATGGTATATCTCTTTTCTCATACTCTGATATAAGGGCCTAAAATATAAAGGTGATTAGTATTACATTATATCCGGACATGGATCTTTCACAACGGAAGAAAGAGGAAGTTTGTGTGATGCTTCTTTCACGTTCATTGTATGCTATTTTTTTAAGCGATTTGATTCAAACGACTTTTTTTATATATCGATATCTAAGGTTATTTAACCTTTGCACCCGGAAGCATTATAATAGTTGCAGGTATAAAGAAGTTAAAAAAATCAATTTTTGCTGTTTTATCTCACTGTTTTAGTATACACCAAAACAACTACTCACATCAGTATCGGTGGCTAGTGGTGGATATTTAATTCGCCGTTTTGCAGCTTGGTAAATATCTACCGCAAGCTACCTCCACCTCGCTGAATAGTTGTTAGCTATGAAGGATTTTTAAAGAGGACAGACTTAAACTCGAACAATTGGTACCCCTACCAGTATTTTTCTATGTAATTTTGATTCTTTTCTTTTCTTTCCTTTTTTTCCTTTTTATGCTATTAAGAGAGGTTGTCAGTAATTTTCAAGAATCCGGCGACAGAAGTAAAAATTCAGCTTTTTTTAAATTTCCTCCAAAAGACCCTTGTGGTGAACTGTTTTCAAAAATGACATTCAAGATTTCCAGCGAGTCTTTATTTTGGCAAAAAATACGAAAGTTTGAAATCGGCCAAAACGTACCTAATTCGCATAATTTCTATCGGGCTTCCAGTGCATTTTCACAACGCTCCTACAAGCCAACGAAAAATTATCTTGGATTCATTTTTTCATAAGTTGTTTTTCATCCCTTGGAGCAGCTTTCTAACTATATTTCATCTCCAAATGAACTTTTTTTTTCGTTTGTAACCACCCGCGTAAAGTACACTATATTTTCTATTCCGTTTATACGCTCAATTTTGCCATATTTCAGACCACCATAACATCAGGGGTATACGAATGTACATAAAATAAAAGAGCTCTTTTCGACGAGAAATTCTTTGTTTTTATCATGTAAAAACATTATCTTTGGCCCGTAAAAAGCGAGCGCACCAGACCAAAATATATAACGTGCATTTACACGGACTTCCGTCATTTTCTTGCCGTACTCCTACTGTAAATCACACGCTCTTGGGACAAAACTCGACGTGTTTGGTCTCTACTTCTCTTTCGATTCATTTAAATATACCAATTTTAACTTAACAATTACTCTACCTTTATTGTTAAGGGAGCAAACCTCCGTTTTAGGTAAAGTTTTTGATTTTATTTATCTCGTTAGAGTACTAAATAATCACTCAATGCAATCGCTGTTTATAAAGATACCAGCTCTGTCGACGTGTTTTTAGCTGAAATTGGCCTGTCGCCTATATTGTTCTTTAATTTACAATCTATCCGACTGGCATAATTTTAGAGTAAATTACATGTAACTATAAATGTTGTTGTAAATACGTGAGCGTGAGCTAAATAAAATCTTCGCACACATAAAATATTCAAACATATCAGTTGTCCCAAGAAAATACTCGCTTGTGCATGAACCTCGTGTATACATTCGGTGTTTTGCTCGGTTGCTTTTAATAGATTTCTACCACTGTCACTGTAATTAAAATAGCATGTTTGTGTAGTCCACCCGTTTAGAAACAACCGACTGGAAGAAATTACGCCGTTAGTTACTGGCGTAAAATCTTACATACAGAAACAACTGACTGGAAGAAATTACGCCGTTAGCTACTGGCGTGAAATCTTACATACAGACACAACTGACTGGAAGAAATTACGCCGTTTGACGACATTTGACCTGACTCACTTTGGTCGCTGGAAAATTTTCTACTGATACAGCTTGCAAGAGACCGACAAATTAGTTGAGTTTTCATGACATCGCATCTATGACCTTTGACGTAATAAAGAAACGAATAGGAAATTCTCTTTCTGGGTGGGCATTAAATGGTAGACAAAAAACTTTGCTGGGTTCGGTTTCTCAAAGGTTGCGTTTTCAATATCTGCTCCCACTTCCTGCCGTCTCCAGCCCCCTGTTCTCCCTGGCGCTCACTCCCCTCCACTAATGTAGAACAAATAATTTGGAGCGACCAAAAGATTTGATCCGGTAAATTGGCCGCACAAAAGCTGACAAGGGATAACGATTTACGCCTTTACTACGGCTTTAAACTTTATAGGTAAGGGGTGTAATTACCGTCAAAAATAAATGTTTAATTATGATATCCACAATTTCAGTTATGACATTGAGATATGCAATTGTGCTATTTTGCCATTGCATTCTAGTATTCTTCAATTTCGACATAGGGAATAGCAGTTTTTCTGTTGTGATTTGTCATTTTCATAGCGTA
>NC_142670.1:17653949-17703949 GCF_964200805.1 Pocillopora damicornis
TTTATGCCAATGTCCACTAGATTACTGAAGACTTTAAACTTTTCCTCGCAGGACAGTTGATATGTGACGCATGACCAGTCAATGTTCCTAAAATAATGGCCTTGTTACTGTCTCGTTTGTCCCTGATTGAGATGTATTTCCTTGTTTTCTGGTTCAGGATTCGTTCCTTAGGTCTTACGAAAACTGTGCAATGATCCGAGAGCCCAAAGGGTGGATACGGCTCAGGAGTTGCAAAATGATCACCCATGTTAGTTAAAAATAAATCGAGTGTTGCGTTCCCTCTCGTAGGGAATTTCACGAGTTGCTTGAGCTTGAAATGCCTTTGCAGGCGGCTTGTATTGAGACGGTTGAAATCTCCTGTGAGAATAATCCCACAATTGGGAAGTGCAGCTTCTGCCAAAGTTAGACTTTTGAAGAAATGGTCATTCAGGATATGGGGATCGGATTCAGCGGGACTGGTCCGACCGGGGTAGTAAACAAGGCCAAATATTATACACGAAAACCCGCAAGGGGTTCTTGGTGGATTAAGCTTCAGCCATATTATTTCGTGATCGTTGCAGCATTGTAAATTTTCGGGGATTTCGAACTTGATATGATCTTGAATGTTATATACATACGCCGCCATGTTCGTGAGAGGATCGATCTTTCGGACGATATTATAACCATCAGTGTTTACAACAGAGTCATCAATATGTTATTTCAGCCAAGATTCCACGATGCATCCGACCTGAACGTTTAGCCGTAATAAGAGTTTTTGAACCTCATCTAGCTTCGGAACTAAGGACATAGTATTCACTAGCATTACTCTAGGGACGAAATGGACTGACGCTCGGTTTTGATGGCTAGGTTTCGTCTTGGAAACTGCGACAAGATTATTAAAATTCACTCCTCGCGTTAGATGCAGATTTGCATACTGAAAACACGGGGACGAAATCACAGGAATGTTAAACTGTTTCCTAGCTTCTTCGGCTCTTGTCTTCACGCCAGCTCTTCTCCCTCTCTTTGGATAGCCTACGGCCATCGTAAAGGGGAAAGAGTGTGTCACTTCGTTAGAAAAGAATCCGTGAAGAGATGTAACTCCGCTCCGTTGACTCTGCGAGGGTCGTGATGCTTGAGCGGTTCCAAGGATTGCGATGAAAATTACTCCAAAATGGAGCTCTACACGGACTACATACGAACAGAAGGGGCGCACATACGTTCCAGAAATCATTTATCGTGAGATGTGGCTTGTGGAGAAGACTGGAGCGGAGATTTTCGTTGAAATTGCCGAGGCGAACTCTAAACGCGTGCAGCCGTGACCGGCGCTTACATGCTTATATTGCTTACATGCAGTACATCGTGGGTCCATGTATCTCGTTTGAAGAACACTTCTGTTGTGTTCCGTTTCCTTCATTTAGTAGTTGGAGCTGACGACGCTGACTACTGTCTGCTGCTGCTTGAGAAACTGGTTGACCTTGCGCGAGCCGTGTACGGCTGAAACAAATTTCGAGAATTTTCCAGTACATGTCCGTCGGTTATCCGTCCGTTCACTGCACTGGCTACTGCACCGTACCTTGGAGGACCATTTTCGGGACCCTGGGATGTGTGTTCCCTATTAACACGGGTCGCCTCTTCTAATTATTATAAATTCACCGCTCTTTCGCGAAAAGCCGCCATGTTTCCAACCAAGACAGGGCAACGGAGAAGAAATAAATTAACATAATTATAATTTTGGCAGGAAATAATTTATCTTGTCCGAAACTCGTTTATGAGTGTTATGCCGAACTGCATGTTACCTTGACAAAACACCATGACGAAACGCACGCTATGAAAATGACAAATCACAACAGAAAAACTGCTATTCCCTATGTCAAAATTGAAGAATACTAGAATACAATGGCAAAATAGCAAAGTGTAACAGCCGAACGCCAAGGTACAGTGACAAATCAGCACATTGTAAAAGCTTAATAGTCAAATGTGATAGCATAATGTCATAACACAAGGACCAAATAGCATATTAAGGCGTCACATTGGAATAGCACAATTGCAAATCTCAATGTCATAACTGAAATTGTGGATATCATAATTAAACATTTATTTTTGACGGCGTAATTACTCCCCATACCTATGAAGTTTTAAGCCGTAGTAAAGGCGTAAATCGTTATCCCTTGTCAGCTTTTGTGCGGCCAATTTACCGGATCAAATCTTTTGGTCGCCCTAAATTATTTGTTCTACATTAGTGGAGGGGGTGAGCGCAAGGGAGAACAGGGGGCTGGAGACGGCAGGAAGCGGGAGCAGATATGGAAATCGCAACCTTTGAGAAGCTGAACCCAGCAAAGTTTTTTGTCTACCATTTAATGCCCACACAGAAAGAAAATTTCCTATTCGTTTCTTTATTACGTCAAAGGTCATAGATGCGATGTCATGAAAACTCAACAAATTTGTCGGTCTCTTGCAAGCTGTATCAGTAGAAAATTTTCCAGCGACCAAAGTGAGTCAGGTCAAATGTCGTCAAACGGCATAACTTCTTCCAGTCAGCTGTGTTTATATGTAAGATTTTACGCCAGTAACTAACGGCGTAATTTCTTCCAGTCGGTTTTTTCTAAACAGGTGGACTACACAAACATGCTATTTTAATTACAGTGACAGTGGTAGAAATCTATTAAAAGCAACCGAGCATAACACCGAATGTATACACGAGGTTCATGCACAAGCGAGTATTTTCTTGCGACAACTGACATGTTTCGAATATTTTATGCGAAGGTTTTATTTAGCTCTCACTCACGTGTTTACAACAACATTTACAGTTACATGTAATTTACTCTAAAATTATGCCAGTCAGATAGATTGTAAATTAAAGAACAATATAGGCGACAGGCCAATTTCAGCTAAAAACACGTCGACAGAGCTGGTATCTTTGTAAACAGCGGTTTGTTTATTTAGCACTCTAGAGGGAAAAATAAACTCAAAAAATTTACCTAAAACGGAGGTTTGCTCACTTAACAATAAAGGTAGGGTAATTTTTAAGTTAAAATTGATATATTTAAATGAATCAAAACAGAAGTAGAGAAAAAAAAGAGAGAGACAAACACGTCGAGTTTTGTCCCAAGAGTAGGAGTACAGTAAGAGTACAGCAAGAAAATGACCGAACTCCGTGAAAATGTACGCTAGATATTTTGGTCTGACGCGCTCGCTTTTGACGGGCCAAAGATAACGTTTTTACATGATAAAAACGAAGAATTGTTCGTTGAAAAGAGCTCTTGTATTTTATGTACATTCATATTTTTTACAAGACAAGAAGACTTATAATTAGTTTCGGCATTATTTTTCGATTCCATCAATAGAGTTGTCTCGACAAATAAATACCGTTCGGGATATTCACTCGAAAGTATTGTAATCGTTGTGTACTATATCGTCTACTGGAGAACCGAGCCATTAAAGAAAAAAGAGTGAAAAAGATAACGTTAGATTCTTGATGCCTTTCGCCGGGCGTGGTGTGCTCGATGAAAAGTTCCCCTCGACATTAACTGGTCGTAACATCTATATCAACGCAACAGCAGTTCGATCTGGAAATACCTTTGTTGCTTGACTCTGATGGTTAAAGCGAACGATGTTTATATCTCAAGACGGCTTTATTGAGAATTTCGAAAACTAATGTTGTAACTAAGGGTTCATGTTCCTCTTAGCTATATGAAATATTCAGGAAAGATTGATTCGTTAAAAATATTACTCTTCCATGATCTTTCTGACACTTATTACCACATAGAGCAACGGGTAAAATATAGATTTCAGCTCTCCTCGTTCGACCTGGCTCTGCGTTGAATTGATGCACGGCACATATATATGCTGTGTAACGTCACGTTATTGTCTAGTTTTTCAGGAAATTGCTTTCTTTTAAAGATGCATCTTGCGGCATTTCTCTGTTCCTATGGATACTTATCACCAAATAACTTGTGAATTGTGAAATTAACCAGTGTAGCCGACTTAGTAAAGGGCCTAGACAAGAAAAAAGAGATGGTGTGAAGGAAAACGATCTCAGCATTTCCTTCTTTATACTGTGCTTTTCATTGATAATGTAATGTAGAAAATACGCATTTAAGCTTCCTTTCTTTTTTTTTCTCAGAGAAATACTGGCAAAGATAGTCAATCTGGTAAAAAAGCTATCAATGATGTAAGAACGAAAACTGTGATGCAGAGTACAATTGACGACTACACTCGCCGAGTGAAATTCAGGTACACGTGGCCCAAGCTCTCTATGAGACAGAAGCTTCTTACGGATGTTTAGGCTCTCCTCTGTAACTCTCCAGAGAGAATTTTAAATGACCAGCCTTTTTTAAAGTCCAGCAAACCCGCGGTAAGAAGTTCTTGTGAAACCCGGAGACAGTTACAACACGGTAGGCCTGGACGCAAGTCAAATCTCTACCCAAAGATCAGCCCCTAGTCGAACATACTTGACCAATAATGACACTCAGCCACCCGTGGAAAGAAAAAGAGTGGTGGAAATCCCGCGCTTATAAAGTGTCTATAAGTCTTCGATAAGCTTAAACACAACTATCTGGCTTTCGCGCTGAAGAGTATCGAAAAATTATCCCTATCTTCGGAGTAAATATCAAAACAACATAAAATCGTTGCATGATATAATATACTTAAAAGATTATAAAGGAAAAAAATAATAGAAATTAAAACTTTAGAGCAAGTCCTGCTCAGGGGGAAATCGAAGGTGAACATTCAATACTACAATGATTCCTTTACTAAATTTCCTTACACATTTTTCTTAGATAATCTAATTAGCGAACGAATTTTCCTGAGGCAATAGACGTTTCAAAGAAATTTTTTCTAGTCCAGGTGTTAATGCAGCTTTATTAAGATATTGTTCATAACCGTTTTCCATCGAGCTTTAAGACCAGTTCCTATTTAACTTCCACCGATGCGTTAAAGATACTTTCATGAGCGAGAAAATGTAAGTTTATTCTCAGGCTAATAAAACAGCTTCGTTATCATCAAATTGGATACCTATCGAATTTGGTTACACAATTGGTCATGAATGAAGTGACATTAACTGTGTTCAAATTTGTCAGCGTCTCGCGAACTGTAGCAGGCAAAATTCCTCAGCACACAAAGCGAGTCGGGTCAAATGACTTTAAAGCTCCATTGATCAGTCTCAGAATCCCATAATTGAACAACATATCGCATTCTGATTGGTCAACGAAGGGAAGTATTTAGTGTGGAATTGCGAGTTGAAAACGAGGCTAAGTGGTATTGTTTTGCATCTGCGTAAACATAACACATATCGTCAAATTGTTATAAAGTTTTCTACAATGTCATTTTAAGGTTTTTTTTAAAAACCATTGTCAACTTTTGAAGAGCCAAAAACTAAAAGAAGCGTTTTTGAAAGTGAGTCAGAGGTTCTTCCCTGTTTCGAAATGAACTACAAATTCTTGGAGAGGCATAAAAGCTGGAAAATCCTGTGAACACGGCCCAGAAAATGGCATGCAAATGTTCAACCAAACAAGACAAAGTAGCAACAACGGAAGAAGTGCCAGAGTCGATTGTCATATATACAGAGGAAGAAATAAATACCTTTCATCGCGATGTTAAACTTTCAGTGCTTGTGCTTGGACATTTTATTTCTTTCAGTTTTGCCTCCAAAAGAGGTAAAAGGTGTAAATTATTTTCCTTCTCGAGCAAATGATTCGGAAATTTGAAAAAACTTTTAAAGATAAACGGCTTTGAACTCAGTGAAATACATCTATTATCCTTGATATAGTGTGAAGCTTGTTAAAAAGTTTGAAAACAAATGTAAAAACAAGCACAGGGAAAACTAAAGTCGTCGAAGATTGAAATGTGTACGACTGATCTTGTTTCCTATTCGCTAACGCAATGAAAGTTCCAACAGTTGACTTTGAAATGGCTTTCTGGGGCGCGCGCCCAGGATAAAAACAAACAAGATTATAACTGTTTCATTTTTTCTTACTTTCCTACTATTATGCGATTCAAGAAAATTCGTTACCAGACGAGGGAATTTCGAAGTAAATTACACTTGAAACCCGATATCGGTTTTCAAGTGCAATTTAACGCGGAATTTCCTCGTCAGGTAATGAATTGTCCAATAGTATTTTTTTTTCAATAAAAATTCAGTCCATATAAGACCTCGTTTCTGCAAATGCCTTTTGCTAAAAAATCAGATGATAACATAGTCGCATGATACCGGTCTACAAATGTATATAACACTGTCTGCAGCCAGCCGTAAACTTGTGCCTTACTGATAGCACTAGAGGTGGGGAAACTAAACCACGAACAAGTCCATTTTCATTCGTATTTATTAACCTAGATCTTCCTGCAGAAAACGCAGGAAATGGCATTTCCGAGACCCTTCATGTAAACATTTTCTGCCCCCAGACCCCTTAGTTTAGACGGTCTTTAGCGCTCGAAATTATCTTCTCGTGCGTTCTCCTTAAAAATCTCACGCTTCAACTTCTCGAAGAAATCGGAATAATTTTACAAAGTGATTACTCGGCGCCATCCACTTACACCAGCGCTACGCTTAAAAATACAAACTTATCAACAATTTGTCGGCGGTGTGACGGTACCGGTGTAATTCGTAATTTCGTTCGTCGCTACATTGGTGCATTGCATGACGCAACAAGGTTTGTCGGATGTAATGTATTAGTACGACCCTTAGAAAGCCAATATCACAATGACAACGAGAATTTTTACTATCATAATTCCCCCCGCGGTGGATATTTGATTAGATAAACTAAAAGCAGGGAATTAGACAGGAATACCAAACGTTACGTTTGGCTTTTCGATTTGATTTCGAAATGGCATGATACGTTTTGCCGCAGCTTTAAAGTAAAACCTAGGTTTTTGATGCTTCGTGTCAACCTAAAGACGGGTGTTGAAGAGACTAAATGAACACAATTGTTATTAATTTGAAACACGTTATTACCTACTAGTCTTTGTTGGTGATTGTCGTTTTGCTAAGTTTAGTATTTGCGTCTTCGTGACTTTGTCACCTTTGTTAAATAGTCATATATTGTGAGCGAGTATTTTTCACATCCCAAGAAAGTATTGGTAGCAGAGTGTCAGAGTGCCCAATGCGCCATGTCATAACATAACTTAGATACAACGCGCGCTCTGATTAATCAAAAATCTATTGTAATTTCTCTGTAAAATCAAATAAATCTGAAATATCTTCCCGTCCTGCTGCTACTACTGGCGAATTCCTAAAGTTTAATTTGCTAAAAGCTTTTGGTTTGAAAGAAACGAGGTGAACACTTTGAACGCCAAAAACAACCACAAAAATTTAACTTTTCTAACAATATCAATGTCACCGATTGCTCTGTTTTAGGGATTTTAAAGTGAAAGACCTTCAGAAACTCTCCACTAACGCTTCCCAAACCACTCGCCAAGATCAGGGAAAAACTTTATATGTTCCTGCTCAAGAAAATCGCCCTAGAAAACTAAAGGCATTTTCCTTTAGATATTTCTGAGAATCTTATCTACTGGATATATGAAAAAAAAACCCTTCGAAAGTAGATGTGCACTCAAGATTTTTGGCAATTCCGTTTGCTGTCCGCGATTTCAACTTCTACCTGATAGTTTTTGCCAAGTTTAGGCATTACAAACACTTTTGTAAATTTTAACAACGACTCCATGGCAATTTTAATTCAAGCTGAGACAACTTAAGCAAATTTTGTTACAGGAGAATAGTGTACCGCGAGTAAACAAAACAGTTGGACGACGCTTGAATCAGTACACACGAAACACGGCTCGATTTTGTTGTCGATTTCTTCGCTTTCAGACGTGATGTGGTCTAGTACTGTTATTAAATAATTAAAAGTTAAATCCTCACAATGAAAATAAACTCCACCAGTTAAAATCCTACAACTGAATTTACTTTTCAAAATAAAAACACTTCCGCAAGTAATTAAAGCTGCTTTCTATGCTTGCTAACTTTCAAAGCTTTCCGTACAGACTATCATGAAGAATTCTTCACTAACACGTTATTGTTTATAAATTGTTTTCGCGTTCTCTCAACATCCAAAGTGGTTTATATACGACGGCAAAGTGATGCTTAGCTATCCCGGAGTAACGCACGCGAGATTTTCGCTTTTAGCCGTTGCAGGGTACTAGCCATTAAAATCGCCTCTTTGTGCTATATTATCTCAATGGTTTCGTATATACTACGAGTACGTTTCGGTGGTAGGGTAAGGCTAAAACCAAGGGAAAAATTGAACATGTTTTAGTTCCGCAAATCATCGAGAGTTGGGAAACCGCGATCCTTTGTCACGCTCAAGACTATATATTCTTTATTTTCATTTTTGTGCCTTTCGGTCGTGGATTTGCATTATATTTTATCCAAGGCATTTGCTTCCTTTCTTCACTTTTCACGTGAAAGGCTTGTTTAAGTAGTTAAGTTCAATTTGTTGGGGAAAATTGCCAATGCAAAATCGTTCACAACGGAATTCAGAGAAAAGTTTTTGTTAAAGGTTTTTGTATGAGGCTACTTTCATATTCCATTTTGTATTACCACATAAAACTTTCTTTCCATTCTTTCCATTTGTAACCTCAAAATCTCTCGAAAAAGAAACAATTTCTTTGATTCAATGCTACACGCACTCCTCATCCACTAAATATTCCTGTCTCCCCAAACAAATTTGAAAAATATTTTACACCCAAAAGGCTTGGAAAAAGGACACAACGGAAACAACCTTAATTTAAGCGCCGGAAAATAATGGATATCAACAGGGAGAAAAGCGCTCTCCCAATACCTGGTGTTGTTTCCTATTACAAATCACCATTAGGATCTCTATTTTATGGTTGCTAACAAATTTCTGGGTGCCGCTAGTTACCTACATTTTGCTGAATAGCTGTAAGCTATGAAGAATTTCTAAAGAGTAAAGACTTAGACTAGAACAATTGGTACCATTACCAACCTTTTTCGATGTATTTTTTGAATATGTAAGCGATCTTCACAGTAATGAACACTACTTAAGTAGTAGTGAAAAGAAGGCCTGTACGTGATTTGAACCCATTACCTTTGCGATACCGGTGCAGTGCTCTATCAACTGAGCTAACAAGCCAAGGGGGAGCTGGTGTTGGTTCCAAATAAACCCTGAACTTAAGTAGTGTTTATTACTGCGAGGATCGCTTTCATATTCACGTCTGTAACCGCAGTTCATCAAATATATGACTTCCATATATTCACAACCGATGTAATTTTTATTCCTTTTCTTCTATTTTCTTTCTTTTCTTTTTTTCTTTTTTTGCGATTAAAACGCATACAAAACATCCCGCGCAGTATCACTGAATTTCTTAGTGCGTGCATTCTGAGTCAGAGAAACTGAACGATTAGGTAACCAAAGTATACGAATATATTTATGTCAAACAAAACTAACTTTACACTTATGGACAGAATATGGTTTCATTCTAAGCTTGAGTCACAAAATCCCCGAACCTCCTTTTTGTAAGATATTTGCCTCCCTTTTGTACCAGCTTCATGTGTTTTTTCAAGTAAGCTTTCAAGATCTTGTTCTCGTAAGTTTGTTTTATCAATCCAAATTATTGTTTTCAAAAGACTCCACTTCACTAATCCTCCATTTGTATATTATCGCAGTGAATGGAGAGCTGGTTTGTCCGTGAATATGGAAATTTTGGCGAGAGAAGAAACAATTTCGTTATAAAATGTCGTCTGCGGTACATACTTGAGCACCCATTTCGAATCCTTGTTTACCCATTTCTAACTGCATGACCACACAGCTAAAAAGGTTCATTTCTAGGGCTGGTCATTTTTTGAAAAAAAATTATCATTTAGGGAGACGAGAAGTAGCACATAGAGTAGAGGTCAAAACAAGGGAGAGGTGGATCGAAGGGTACTGTGCATCAGCATTAGAGGAAAGAGGACATATCGGTCATTTAGAGATGAAGCATTATTTGTCTGTTCAGTAGATTTGGATTTAAAGCGTCTTTTGAATAAATAAAAAAGAGAATAAACTTACAAGTCCGATAGCAAGATGTTTTTGCTAAAAATGTCTGATGGTAATCCCTTCAACTGATTGTTGTCCAACCGCCTAACAAAAAGTCATTTAAAGGCGGTATTTAGTAGGTTACACCAATTAAGGAAGGTCAGGAAGCACATAAAATGCTTGCAAACAGACTGTTAGCGTCAATAAACTATGAATGTTGTTGTAAATACGTGAGCGTGAGCTAAATAAAATCTTCGCACACATAAAATATTCGAAACATGTTAGTTGTCCCAAGAAAATACTCGCTTGTGCATGAACCTCGTGTATACATTCGGTGTTTTGCTCGGTTGCTTTTAATAGATTTCTACCACTGTCACTGTAATTAAAATAGCATGTTTGTGTAGTCCACCTGTTTAGAAAAAACCGACTGGAAGAAATTACACCGTTAGCCACTGGCGTAAAATCTTACATACAGACACAACTGACTGGAAGAAATTACGCCGTTTGACGACATTTGACCTGACTCACTTTGGTTGCTGGAAAATTTTCTACTGATACAGCTTGCAGGAGACCGAAAAATTTGTTGAGCTTTCATGACATCGCATCTATGACCTTTGACGTAATAAAGAAACGAATAGGAAATTTTCTTTCTGTGTGGGCATTAAATGGTAGACAAATGACTTTGCTGAGTTCGGCTTCTCAAAGGTTGCGATTTCCATCTCTGCTCCCGCTTCCTGCCGTCTCCAGCCCCCTGTTCTTCCTGGCACTCACCCCACTCCACTAATGTAGAACAAATAATTTGGGGCGACCAAAAGATTTGATCCAGTAAATTGGCCGCACAAAAGCTGACAAGGGATAACGATTTACGCCTTTACTACGGCTTAAAACTTCATAGGTATGGGGTGTAATTACCGTCAAAAATAAATGTTTAATTATGATATCCACAATTTCAGTTATGACATTGAGATGTGCAATTGTGCTATTTTGCCATTGCATTCTAGTATTCTTCAATTTCGACATAGGGAGTAGCAGTTTTGCTGTTGTGATTTGTCATTTTCATAGCGTACGTTTCGTTATGTTGTTTTGTCAAGGTAACATGCATCAACGTGATTGCAAACCAAAAATAAACCTACAAATGTCTTCTTCATTTCTGGAGTTAAAAAGTTAAGGCGATTTGTCAGATAGATACAGTCTTAACCTATAAAATTTTACACACATGGCAATCCTCTAAAACCGCCTCGATGGGATCTTGGTTCAGATTGCACTGTACAGGTCTTATGTAGGCGATTGCTTATCCCAATCCCGCACAGTCGCGTAAAAAGTTTACAGTGTATCCTGAATTTGGAGGAGGAATACTGCTTAATTCAGAAGGGCCCAGACCTCGTCGTAGTATTTCGAACCCTCCACCAGCAATTAACTTAGGGTAGCTTTCTTCTAGCTTCGTCTTGACTTCCGTTGCGTTGACCTTACTGTTGAAGCAAATTTTTTTGCGGCCTAGACCGGGCTGTTGCAATTGGATTTTAAACGACCTGCAAGGGACTGCTATCTTCCCTTTATATGTGAGACAAAAAATTTGTAATAATAGATTGGTTGGTTTATTACTAAATCATATCGCAGTAAAATACTGAATTGCGTATTTATTTACAAGCTACTAATATACAATTATAAATATAATGGCTTAAAGTTCTATTAAAAGGGGTTCTCATTCATCTCAAATTTGAGTTGGTTACAGCCGCACACTTCACGAAAAACGAATTAGCAAACGCTTTGTCTTGGCTGCTGGTACATTGTACGTTCTTTGGCGCCTGAAATTATAATCAGGGCTGTAGGCTTCAGGAATTATGTGATGTAGTTTCTGTCCTGATTCTCGCTGATTGATCTAAATAAAGACTTTGTAATGTCTTCGTGGTGTTCCCTGATAGAGGTCAAACAGGCGCGCTCCAACGCTTCCCTGTACGGCATTCTAGGAGAAATACACGCCAGAGCTTTTTTCTGAACACTTTCTAACTCCGACTGTAAATACTGAGGTAGAGAAAAATGGAAAACTGGAGAAGCGTAGTCAAGGGAAGATCTAATACATGTGCAGTAGTAGGAGACAAGATCTTCGACTGGAACGCGTGCACGTTTAAGTTGCACAAGGACATAGATTTTCCTAGTTGCTATCTTTATTAAACTATCAACGTGATCGTTCCATGTTAGTGTGCTGTTGATGATAATGCTCAGAAGCTTGTTAGAAGTTGTTGCTTGGATCTGTATCCCATCAACTGTGACTGGGTCGAAGTATTCCGGGGAACGACGGAAGCTGATGGTAAGCTCTTTAGTCTTCTCAAGGTTTAGCTAGAATAAATTTTCCGCTGACCAGTTGGAAACGTGGTCTACTGCTTCTTGTGCTCTACTTTGTTGCCCCTTCGGTACTTTTTCTGACAAGGTGGTATCATCCACGTACTTCCACATCCCAAAGAGCGCACTGGGGATCAAGACGTCGTTGATCATAAGCAAAAAAAGCCACGGCCCCAATTTAGTCCCTTGCGGGACACCTGCTGGTACCGCGCCCCATTCAGACAAACATTCTCGGCTGAGTTTCACCCTCTGGGACCGATATGACAGGAAATCCAGGATCCAGTTAACGATACTGTTGGGGATCTCGACTTCCGTGAGTTTGGCCGCCAGAGTTCCGTGATCAATAAAATCAAAAGCCTTGCGGTAATCGAAGAGGAAAACACGCACAGATGCGCTATTTCCGTCTGTTGCTTGGAGTCATTCGTGGATCATACTTAACAGAGCGAGGACAGTGGATGAACCTGATACGGTGCCAAACTGGTTTGAATCGGCTATCCTCTCTAAGGCTGGTCTTATGTAATCTGATACTACGAAGTCCTCTGCAACCTTGGAAAGCGATGCGATTAGCGAGATCGGTCTGAGTTCTTTCTTGGGATCTACGACTTGTCTTACTTTCGGGGGTGGAGTAACGACCGCGTGCTTCCAAACAGATGGTAATTTCTGCTCTTTGTATGATGAGTTAAGAATGTTAGCTATTGGTTGGTATAGCAGTTCCACGTACTCCTTTAAGAAGCAGTTAGACAGGCCGTCGGGGCCTGGGGCGTTGTGTTTATTCAGGTGTAACAAATTTCCATAGACTCGCTCTGGGGTGGCTTCTAGAAACACCGGGTTGTCCTTTAATGGTAGCGGGTAAACACCCTGCTCTCGGTTTAATGGTTAAAATTGACGGAACGGTTTTAATAGGGCCTCATTGATACCGTTGGTGATTTCAGGCGCGGACAAATTCTCCAAGTCCGGGACGTTTAGGGCGTTTAGTAGGTTCACATTCTGACACTTTGCGCCACTAACCTTGTTAACCTCTTTCCACCACGAACGAGGGTTTACACCTTTAAGATCTTGGACTTTGGAAGCGTAGTATTTCCCTTTGCATAGTTTCCTTTCTTTGTTAACAGCGTTTCTATAGAACTTATATGCCAGGCCATGCCTGTTGGAATAGAAGGCTTGTTGGCGCATGCGTATAAGCTTTTTTTAGCCTAACTGACATCCAGGGACAATCTTTTGGGTAAATGCGAATTGACCTTTCGGGCATGATATTGTTTATGCCAATTTCCACTAGATTACTAAAGACTTTAAGCTTTTCCTCGCAGGACGGTTGATACGTGACGCATGACCAGTCAATGTTCCTAAAATAACGGCCGAGGCGTGCCTTGTTACTGTCCCGTTTGTCCCTGATTGAGATGAATTTCCTTGTTTTCTGGTTCGGGATTCGTTCCTTAGGTCTTACGAAAACTGTGCAATGATCCGAGAGCCCAAAGGGTGGATACGACTCAGGAGTTGCAAAATGATCACCCATGTTAGTTAAAAATAAATCGAGCGTTGCGTTCCCTCTCGTAGGGAATTTCACGAGTTGCTTGAGCTTGAAATGCTTTTGCAGGCGGCTTGTATTGAGACGGTTGAAATCTCCTGTGAGAATAATCCCACAGTTGGGAAGTACAGCTTCTGCCAAAGTTAGACTTTCGAAGAGATGGTCATTCAGGATATGGGGATCGGATTCTGCGGGACTGGTCCGACCGGGGTAGTAAACAAGGCCAAATATTATCCACGAAAACCCGCAAGGGGTTCTTGGTGAATTAAGCTTCAGTCATATTATTTCGTGATCGTTGCAGCATTGTAAATTTTCAGGGATTTCGAACTTGATATGATCTTGAATGTTATATACATACGCCGCCATGTTCGTGAGAGGATCGATCTTTCGGACGATATTATAACCATCAGTGTTTACAACAGAATCATGAATATGTTGTTTCAGCCAAGATTCCACGATGCATCCGACCTGAACGTTTAGCCGTAATAAGAGTTTTTGAACCTCATCTAGCTTCGGAACTAAGGACATAGTATTCGCTAGCATTACTCTAGGGACGAAATGGACTGACGCTCGGTTTTGATGGCTAGGTTTCGTCTTGGAAACTGCGACAAGGTTATTAAAATTCACTCCCCGCGTTAGATGCATATTTGCATACTGAAAACACGGGGACGAAATCACAGGAATGTTAAACTGTTTCCTAGCTTCTTCGGCTCTTGTCTTCACGCCAGCTCTTCTCCCTCTCTTTGGATAGCCTACGGCCATCGTAAAGGGGAAAGAGTGTGTCACTTCGTTAGAAAAGAATCCGTGAAGAGATGTAACTCCGCTCCGTTGACTCTGCGAGGGTCGTGATGCTTGAGTGGTTCCAAGGATTGCGATGAAAATTACTCCAAAATGGAGCCCTAGACGGACTACATACGAACAGAAGGGGCGCACATACGTTCCAGAAATCATTTATCGTGAGATGTGGCTTGTGGAGAAGACTGGAGCGGAGATTTTCGTTGACATTGCCGAGGCGAACTCTAAACGCGTGCAGCCGTGATCGGCGCTTACATGCTTATATTGCTTACATGCAGTACATCGTGGGTCCATGTATCTCGTTTGAAGAACACTTCTGTTGTGTTCCGTTTCCTTCATTAAGTAGTTGGAGCTGACGACGCTGACTGCTGTCTGCTGCTGCTTGAGAAACTGGTTGACCTTGCGCGAGCCGTGTACGGCTGAAACAAATTTCGAGAATTTTCCAGTACATGTCCGTCGGTTATCCGTCCGTTCACTGCACTGGCTACTGCACCGTACCTTGGAGGACCATTTTCGGGACCCTGGGATGTGTGTTCCCTATTAACACGGGTCGCCTCTTCTAATAATTATAAATTCACCGCTCTTTCGCGAAAAGCCGCCATGTTTCCAACCAAGACAGGGCAACGGAGAAGAAATAAATTAACATAATTATAATTTTGGCAGGAAATAATTTATCTTGTCCGAAACTCGTTTATGAGTGTCATGCCGAACTGCATGTTACCTTGACAAAACACCATAACGAAACGCACGCTATGAAAATGACAAATCACAACAGAAAAACTGCTATTCCCTATGTCAAAATTGAAGAATACTAGAATACAATGGCAAAATAGCAAAGTGTAACAGCCGAACGCCAAGGTACAGTGACAAATCAGCACATTGTAAAAGCTTAATAGTCAAATGCGATAGCATAATGTCATAACACAAGGACCAAATAGCATATTAAGGCGTCACATTGGAATAGCACAATTGCAAATCTCAATGTCATAACTGAAATTGTGGATATCATAATTAAACATTTATTTTTGACGGTAATTACACCCCATACCTATGAAGTTTTAAGCCGTAGTAAAGGCGTAAATCGTTATCCCTTGTCAGCTTTTGTGCGGCCAATTTACCGGATCAAATCTTTTGGTCGCCCCAAATTATTTGTTCTACATTAGTGGAGGGGGTGAGCGCAAGGGAGAACAGGGGGCTGGAGACGGCAGGAAGCGAGAGCAGATATGGAAATCGCAACCTTTTAGAAGCCGAACCCAGCAAAGTTTTTAGTCTACCATTTAATGCCCACACAGAAAGAAAATTTCCTATTCGTTTCTTTATTACGTCAAAGGTCATAGATGCGATGTCATGAAAACTCAACAAATTTGTCGGTCTCTTCCAAGCTGTATCAGTAGAAAATTTTCCAGCGACCAAAGTGAGTCAGGTCAAATGTCGTCAAACGGCATAACTTCTTCCAGTCAGCTGTGTTTATACGTAAGATTTTACGCCAGTAACCAACGGCGTAATTTCTTCCAGTCGGTTTTTTCTAAACAGGTGGACTACACAAACATGCTATTTTAATTATAGTGACAGTGGTAGAAATCTATTAAAAGCAACCGAGTATAACACCGAATGTATACACGAGGTTCATGCACAAGCGAGTATTTTCTTGCGACAACTGACATGTTTCGAATATTTTATGCGAAGGTTTTATTTAGCTCTGACTCACGTGTTTACAACAACATTTATAGTTACATGTAATTTACTCTAAAATTATGCCAGTCGGATAGATTGTAAATTAAAGAACAATATAGGCGACAGGCCAATTTCAGCTAAAAACACGTCGACAGAGCTGGTATCTTTGTAAACAGCGGTTTGTTTATTTAGCACTCTAGAGGGAAAAATAAACTCAAAAAATTTACCTAAAACGGAGGTTTGCTCACTTAACAATAAAGGTAGGGTAATTTTTAAGTTAAAATTGATATATTTAAATGAATCAAAACAGAAGTAGAGAAAAAAAAGAGAGAGACAAACACGTCGAGTTTTGTCCCAAGAGTAGGAGTACAGTAAGAGTACAGCAAGAAAATGACCGAACTCCGTGAAAATGTACGCTAGATATTTTGGTCTGACGCGCTCGCTTTTGACGGGCCAAAGATAACGTTTTTACATGATAAAAACGAAGAATTGTTCGTTGAAAAGAGCTCTTGTATTTTATGTACATTCATATTTTTTACAAGACAAGAAGACTTATAATTAGTTTCGGCATTATTTTTCGATTCCATCAATAGAGTTGTCTCGACAAATAAATACCGTTCGGGATATTCACTCGAAAGTATTGTAATCGTTGTGTACTATATCGTCTACTGGAGAACCGAGCCATTAAAGAAAAAAGAGTGAAAAAGATAACGTTAGATTCTTGATGCCTTTCGCCGGGCGTGGTGAGCTCGATGAAAAGTTCCCCTCGACATTAACTGGTCGTAACATCTATATCAACGCAACAGCAGTTCGATCTGGAAATACCTTTGTTGCTTGACTCTGATGGTTAAAGCGAACGATGTTTATATCTCAAGACGGCTTTATTGAGAATTTCGAAAACTAATGTTGTAACTAAGGGTTCATGTTCCTCTTAGCTATATGAAATATTCAGGAAAGATTGATTCGTTAAAAATATTACTCTTCCATGATCTTTCTGACACTTATTACCACATAGAGCAACGGGTAAAATATAGATTTCAGCTCTCCTCGTTCGACCTGGCTCTGCGTTGAATTGATGCACGGCACATATATATGCTGTGTAACGTCACGTTATTGTCTAGTTTTTCAGGAAATTGCTTTCTTCTAAAGATGCATCTTGCGGCATTTCTCTGTTCCTATGGATACTTATCACCAAAAGACTTGTGAATTGTGAAATTAACCAGTGTAGCCGACTTAGTAAAGGGCCTAGACAAGAAAAAAGAGATGGTGTGAAGGAAAACGATCTCAGCATTTCCTTCTTTACACTGTGCTTTTCATTGATAATGTAATGTAGAAAATACGCATTTAAGCTTCCTTTCTTTTTTTTTCTTTTTTTTTCTTAGAGAAATACTGGCAAAGATAGTCAATCTGGTAAAAAAGCTATCAATGATGTAAGAACGAAAACTGTGATGCAGAGTACAATTGACGACTACACTCGCCGAGTGAAATTCAGGTACACGTGGCCCAAGCTCTCTATGAGACAGAAGCTTCTTACGGATGTTTAGGCTCTCCTCTGTAACTCTCCAGAGAGAATTTTAAATGACCAGCCTTTTTTAAAGTCCAGCAAACCCGCGGTAAGAAGTTCTTGTGAAACCCGGAGACAGTTACAACACGGTAGGCCTGGACGCAAGTCAAATCTCTACCCAAAGATCAGCCCCTAGTCGAACATACTTGACCAATAATGACACTCAGCCACCCGTGGAAAGAAAAAGAGTGGTGGAAATCCCGCGCTTATAAAGTGTCTATAAGTCTTCGATAAGCTTAAACACAACTATCTGGCTTTCGCGCTGAAGAGTATCGAAAAATTATCCCTATCTTCGGAGTAAATATCAAAACAACATAAAATCGTTGCATGATATAATATACTTAAAAGATTATAAAGGAAAAAATAAGAGAAATTAAAACTTTAGAGCAAGTCCTGCTCAGGGGGAAATCGAAGGTGAACATTCAATACTACAATGATTCCTTTACTAAATTTCCTTACACATTTTTCTTAGATAATCTAATTAGCGAACGAATTTTCCTGAGGCAATAGACGTTTCAAAGAAATTTTTTCTAGTCCAGGTGTTAATGCAGCTTTATTAAGATATTGTTCATAACCGTTTACCATCGAGCTTTAAGACCAGTTCCTATTTAACTTCCACCGATGCGTTAAAGATACTTTCATGAGCGAGAAAATGTAAGTTTATTCTCAGGCTAATAAAACAGCTTCGTTATCATCAAATTGGATACCTATCGAATTTGGTTACACAATTGGTCATGAATGAAGTGACATTAACTGTGTTCAAATTTGTCAGCGTCTCGCGAACTGTAGCAGGCAAAATTCCTCAGCACACAAAGCGAGTCGGGTCAAATGACTTTAAAGCTCCATTGATCAGTCTCAGAATCCCATAATTGAACAACATATCGCATTCTGATTGGTCAACGAAGGGAAGTATTTAGTGTGGAATTGCAAGTTGAAAACGAGGCTAAGTGGTATTGTTTTGCATCTGCGTAAACATAACACATATCGTCAAATTGTTATAAAGTTTTCTACAATGTTATTTTAAGGTTTTTTTTAAAAACCATTGTCAACTTTTGAAGAGCCAAAAACTAAAAGAAGCGTTTTTGAAAGTGAGTCAGAGGTTCTTCCCTGTTTCGAAATGAACTACAAATTCTTAGAGAGGCATAAAAGCTGGAAAATCCTGTGAACACGGCCCAGAAAATGGCAAGCAAAAGTTCAACCAAACAAGACAAAGTAGCGACAACGGAAGAAGTGCCAGGGTCGATTGTCATATATACAGAAGAAGAAATAAATACCTTTCATCGCGATTTTAAACTTTTAGTGCTTGTGCCTAGACATTTTATTTCTTTCAGTTTTGCCTCCAAAAGAGGTAAAAGGTGTAAATTATTTTACCTTCTCAAGCAAATGATTCGGAAATTTGAAAAAAGATTTTAAAGATAAACGGCTTTAAACTCAGTGAAATACATCTATTATCCTTGATATAGTGTGAAGCCTGTTTAAAAGTTTGAAAACAAATGTAAAAACAAGCACATGGAAAACTAAAGTCGTCGAAGATTCAAATGTGTACGACTGACCTTGTTTCCTATTCGCTAACGCTATGAAAGTTCCAACAGTTGACTTTGAAATGGCTTTCTGGGGCGCGCGCCCAGGATAAAAACAAACAAGATTATAACTGTTTTTTTTCTTATTTTCCTTCTATTATGCGATTCAAAGAAAATTCATTACCTGACGAGGGAATTTCGCGCTAAATTACACTTGAAAACCGATATCGATTTTCAAGTGCAATTTCACGCGGAATTTCCTCGTCAGGTAATGAATTGTCCCATAGTATTTTTTGATGTGGCAATAAAAATTCAGTCCATAAAAGACCTCGTTTCTGCAAATGCCTTTTGCTAGAAAATCAGATGATAACAGCCGCATGATACCGGTCTACAAATGTATGTAACACTGTCCGCAGCCAGCCGTAAACTTGTGCCTTACTGATAGCACTAGAGAAGGGGAAACTAGATCACGAACAAGTCCATTTTCATTCGTATTTATTAACCTACATTTTCCTGCAGAAGACGCAGGAAATGGCATTTCCGAGACCCTTCATGTAAACATTTTCTGCCCCCAGACCCCTTAGTTTAGATGGTCTTTAGCGCTCGAAATTATCTTCTCGTGCTTTCACCTTAAAAATCTCACGCTTCAACTTCTCGAAGAAATCGGAATCATTTTACAAAGTGATTACTCGGCGAACAATAACGTGCAATAATACCCACCAGCGCTACGCTTAAAAATACAAACTTATCAACAATTTATCGGCGGTGTCACGGTATCGGCGTAATTCGTAATTTCGTTCGTCGCTACATACGTGCATTGCATGAAGCAACAAGGTTTGTCGGAAGTAATGTATTAGTACGACCCTTAGAAAGCCAATATCACAATGACAACGAGACTTTTTAATATCATAATTCCCCCCGCGGTGGACATTTGATTAGATAAACTAAAAGCAAGGAATTAGACAGGAATACCGAACGTTACGTTTGGCTTTTCGATTTCATTTCGAAATGGCGTGATACCTTTTGCCACAGCTTTCAAGTTAAACCTAGGTTTTTGATGATTCGTGTCAATCTAAAGACAGGTGTTGAAGAGACTAAATGAACACAATTGTTATTAATTTGGAACACATTATCACCTACTAGTCTTTGTTGGTGATTGTCGGTTTGCTTAGTTTAGTTTTTGCGTCTTCTTGACTTTGTCACCTTTGTCGCCTTCACCAATAAAGTATTGGTAGCATTGTCAGAGTGCCCAATGCGCCATGTCATAACATAACTTAGATACAACGCGCGCTCTGATTAATCAAAAATCTACTGTAATTTCCATGCAAAATCAAATAAGTCTGAAATATCTTTCCGTCCTGCTGTCAAATGGTGCTACCACTGGCGAATTCCTAAAGTTTAATTTGCTAAAAGCTTTTGGTTTGAAAGAAACGAGGAGAACACTTTGAACACCAAAAACAACCACAAAAATTTAACTTTTATAACAATATTAATGTCACTGATTGCTCTGTTTTAGGGACTTTAAAGTGAAAGACCTTCAGAAACTCTCCACTAAAGCTCCCCAAGCCACTCGCCAAGCTCAGGAAAAACTTGATATGTTCTTGCTCAAGAAAATTGCACCGGAACACTAAATGCATTTTCCCAGTTGTTTGAAGCCCCATTAGCGCTAACTTATGGTTACATTTTAACCCGGATTTCTTTATTTCTTCATTCTAAAGCCTTTTTGGGATAATTTTCTATATCGCTTTTAGAGTATCCAGTCATCACATTCTTGACAAAAAGAGTTCGATTGAATTTTTTTTTTAGGCTTTCAGATCTGAAATCAGTTTCAAACTAATCATGGCTTATCTTAACCCTGCTTTGAACAACCCCGCCCAGTAGATTAAGGAAAAGGGTCTTAGTTAACAGTCAAAGTTGGTTATTGCTCCTGCAAACTTTCTGTGGCCAGTCTCTTCGTCGGTTATAACCTAAGCCCTAATTAAGATGTTGCTACATATGTGTTGAATAGGCGCAGTTTGAAATGCGAATTTATGAAGCTGTTAATTAATCAATGGAAAGAGGAAACGAATTTAGCTTACAGCCACCCCGGGTGAGAGTTGTTACCGTGTTGAATACCCTTGGTTTTCAAAACGGCTAATGACGAATACTAATATTTATTATCGACATATCATGAAATCACTGCCCTTTTAAATTGAAATGCACACAACATAATTTGTTAATCTTAGTTTACAGCCAAGCCAGGTGAGTATTGTTGCTGAAAATGTCTCGTGACAAGTCGTTCAGCTAGTTGTTACTCAAGCCCCTGTTTACAATTTCTTTTTCTTTGTGGATATCGATCACGGAACGAATTTTCCGAAACCAATGCTTGTCTCAAAGGACACTTCTAAGTCCAAGTGTTAATGCCGCTTTATTAGGATGTAACCCATAAGATGCGACAGCACCCACGCATCAAAATGCCTACTTTCCAGGTTGGATTCCATGCGTTCCCCTTACACCAATATTAAGAAAGACTCCAAACTTACAGTTTTTCCAGCTTGGTATTGTTACTGAAAACTCCCGATGGTAAATTCCTCAGCTGGTTGTTGTTCAACTGCCTATCAAAAAAGAAGTTGAAATATTTTTAATTGTAAGGTATACTACAACAAAGTTCAGAGAATAATAGGCTCGAAAAAAACTTGTAACTTCTTTTCTCATACTCTGATATAAGGGCCTAAAATATACAGGTGATTAATATTACATTATATCCGGACATGGATCTTTCACAACGGAATAAAGAGGAAGTTTGTGTGATGCTTCTTTCACGTTCATTGTATGCTATTTTTTTAAGTGATTTGATTCAAACAATCTTTTTAATATATCTATATCTAAGGTTATGTAACCTTTGCACCCGAAAGTATTATAATAGTTGCAGGTATAAATAAGTTAAAAAATCAATTTTTGCTGTTTTATCTCACTGTTTTAGTATACACCAAAAGAACTACTCACATCAGTATCGGTAGCTAGTGGTGGATATTTAATTCGCCGTTTTGCAGCTTGGTAAATATCTACCGCGAGCTACCTCCACCTCGCTGAATAGTTGTTAGCTATGAAGGATTTTTAAAGAGGACACTTAAACTCGAACAATTGATACCCCTACCAGTCTGTTTCGATGTAATTTGTATTCTTTTCTTTTCTTTTTTTTCCTTTTTTTGCTATTAAAACGCATACAAAACATCCCGCATAGTATCACGGAGTACGTGCATGCATCTGAGTCAGCGGAAACCGAACAAAGAAATAAGAAATGAGATTTATAAATATCTTCGAGATCGCTCAGAAGCTTCACATCAGCTTATAATAGTTTGGGATGTATAGGCTGTCTCGGTTTCCTTAAATTTCCGGTAAATTTCCAACTGCAAGTCATTTAGTTATTTGGGAACCGTGACCGGCGGTCGACCTCAATTTTATGTGTCAACATCCATGGCTCCATACTCTGTGACCAGCGTTAAGCATCACCGAACATCACCAAATAATTTGGATTGCGTAGGCTCTCTCAATATGTTAAATTATCAGAGAAATTTCCAATTCCAGTCATTCAGTGGTTTGAGAACTTTGATCGGTTGCCGATCAGGTAATCAGATTATAGAATACATTTACGTGAAACAAAACCAACTTTACAATTATCGGCAAAATATTGGTTCATTCTAAGCTTAAGTCACAAAATCCGCGAAACCTTCTGTGTGTAATATATTTTCCTTTTTTTTGTGTCGGCCTTATGCATTTTTTTAAACTTTAACGATCGTATGCTCGTTAGTTTGTTTTTAATAATCTCAACTTTTGTTTTAAAAAGGACTTCACGTCAATTGTCGCCCATTTCTATATTAGCACAGTCATTGGAGTGGTTATTTCTTCGTGAATATAATAATTTCGGCGAGAGAAGGAATTTCATCCATAGAATGTCGTCTGCTGTACGTACTTGAGCAGCCATTTCGAATCCTTGTTTACCCATTACAAACTACGTGATCACACAGCTAAAAAGATCTACTGCTAGGGCTGCTCATTTTACGACGAAAAATTAACATTTCATGAGACGAGGAGTGGCACATAGGGAGAGGTAGGAACGGGGGTACCGTGCATCAACTTTAGAAGAGAGACGACATCTCGGTCATTTGAAGATAAAACATTACTTTTGTTCGGTTAATTTGGATTTAAGGCGTCTTTTGCATAAATAAAGCAGGGTATAAACTTACAAGTCCGATAGCAAGGTGTTTTTGCTAAAAATGTCTTGTGGTAATCCCTTCAACTGATTGTTGTCCAACCACCTGATAAGAAATCATTTAAAGGCGGTGTTTAGTATGTTGAACTAATTTAAGGATGGTCAGGAGACACACAAAATGCCTGCAAACAGACGTTAGTGTCAATAAAACGATGCTTAAAACATTACTTATGTGTTCGGTAGATTTGGATTTAGGGCACCTTTTGAATAAATATAGCAGGGTATAAACTCACAGGTCTGATAGTGAGGTATTTTTGCTAAAAATGTCTGGATGTATCGTGTTCTATTTTAGTTATATTCCCGCATGGATTATTGTTTTTCAAAAAATGAGGTTTCTTCACAGGTCTTATGTTGTCTGTATCCCTATGTCTACTTTATTAGAAATATGATCAGCAGTAGTTAAATTCAATAATTTTCATAATTCGTAAAAGGTATTTACTGACGCAGTGGAAAACGCTGAAGGAGCGCTCTGATTAACTTCTCAAGCTCCGAATTTCGGAAGGTTTTTTTTGCTATACTCACCGTTTTAAGACAAGAAGACTTATAGTTAGTTTCGGCATTATTTTTCAATTCCATCAATAGAGTTGTCTCGACGAATAAATACCGTTCGGGATATTCACTCGAAAGTACTGTAATCGTTGTGTACTATATCGTCTGCTGGAGAACCGAGTCATTAAAGAAAAAAGAGAGTGTTAGATTCTTGATGCCTTTCGCCGGGCGTGGTGTCCTCGATGAAAAGTTCCCCTCGACATTAACTGGTCGTAACATCTATATCAACGCAACAGCAGTTCGATCTGGAAATACCTTTGTTGTTTGATTCTGATGGTTAAAGCGAACGATGTTCATATCTCAAGACGGCTTTATTGAGAATTTCGAAAACTAATGTTTTAACTAAGGCTTCATGTTCCTCTTAGCTACATGAAATATTCAGGAAAGATTGATTCGTTAAAAATATTACTCTTCCATGATCTTTCTGACACTTATTACCACATAGAGCAAAGGGTAAAATATAGATTTCAGCTCTCTTCGTTCGACCTGACTCTGCGTTGAATTGATGCACGGTGTACATATATGCTGTGCAACGTCACGTTATTGTCTAGTTTTTCAGGAAATTGCTTTCTTTTAAAGATGCATCTTGTGGCATCATATCAAACTCATGGGGTACAAATAGTCTTACCACAAATATAGTGACCACGCCCACTTCAACACCCCACTCAAATCGAGTGTAATTTTCGAACATTTTACCATCGTGCGGATTCTCTACGGAAAAAGCACTCAATGTACCTCTGAAATATTAAACTACAATATTGTGGCTTTCTATGTCGCTAATTTTCTAACTTGAAGTTAAAGTTTTTCCCTCGTCATTTTAACCTTTTCTCCGAGCAGTTGCATGAAATTAACAAGGCGTTTTTGTTCAAAACACAACCGAGCGAAGCGTCCCGGGTGATATCCCTTTTACGCAAGCGCAATTTAAAAAATGTACCGCCAGAATCAAAAAGAGGAAGAAATTTCCTTTGCTTTGATATGTAAAGTGTCGAACAAAAGGCAGATTTATCCTCGTCAAATGGCCTTTCAAACCAGCTGTATCTTCCTCCTTTTGATTTTTTTCCTGTTTCGTGAGCGTGAAAGCAGTAGGAGAGGGATCGGGAAACTCAGAAATCGCTTCGGGAATTAATCTACCATTGTTTACTTACGAGATAAACAAGTAAGATTTGTAAAGTTCATCGCAGTATGAAGTCCAAATAAATGCCTTTTTTAAGCTTGTTCGCTGGATTTTTCGTGAAGTTCCCTGATTAATTTTCGTTTCAGCTTACTAATATATACTATTTGAAAGCAAAGAAGTTTTCAGAGAAAACCATGAGTCGGTCTTTTCAATAATTGTAAACAAAGTGTTTGAGCAATCAGGTATACGAGGTATAATAATCAATAGCCATATATCAGAAGTCTTCAGAAAGAAAATATTCTGTTTTCAGAAAGCTGTCAAGAAAGCTAGTAATCGCGGCAATTAAATGCACTTCTTAGCAATTTGGAAACGGGCCCTCGGTATCGATTTAAGGTGTATTACAACGAGGTTGATGTACATCAGCTTAAAGATGAGAACAGCCAGTTGAGGGGAGAAAAAATAAAATTAGAAGAATCGTTGGTACAGGAGAAGGCAAAGCGATTGCGAGTGGATAAAAAAGCCCGAGAAGCTCTCGAGAAAGCTGAGAAGAAAGGGGCCTTCTGCAATAAAAAATTTATTCAGTTGGCCAAAAAAGTGATTACAAATAGGAAAAAAGGTAGAGGCCCAGCTAAGAAGAAGTTTCATGACTATTCTAAGCACCATCAAAAGAGAATTAAAAATCAACTGAAGGAGGAGTGCCAAACTACACTCTCCTGTCTTGGGCGGTACAATTTTGTTGCAACCAAAATTGAAGTCCTCAACACTGAGACTAATCAATATGAAACTTTCAATCTTGTTGGAGAGGGAGAGCTGCCATTTAGAGTCTGACCCAAAGGCCCTTAATAATGATGACATTGATAGCATAAATACGTGGCTCTAACTCAAAGATAAATTCATTATTTCAAATTAGGCCTGGCATGAAATTGCCATTAAGGCTAATGATCTCCCCAATATATATTCCATCAAGTAGCGAATTAATGAGCTAAACAGTGAATGGAACTTGAAACCAACACCAGGAGATGCTGAAAGTGTTCAGTTAGGATTTGCAGAAAGCTTGCAAGAGCACATTGTTTGGCTTCAGAAGAATGGAGAAATCAACGATGGAGAAACTATTAAGATTAAGCTTAGTGGTGATGGTACAAATATTGGAAAGGGGCTTACAGTTGTCAACCTCACTTTTACTATCCTCCATGAAAAGGATGTGGCAATGGGTGAGAAGGGAAATTATATACTTGTTGTTATAAAAACTACAGAGACATATGATAATCTGAAAGACAGCGTAGCAGACCTTCGAATGGAAATGTCAAACTTAAAGGAGATAAGTGCAAATAGTTGCACCGATAAAAATTGAATACTTTTTAGGTGGATATTTGAAATTTTTAGCTCTGGTATGTGGTTTAGGCAGGGCAAATGAGGATTATGCTTGTGTGTGGTGCAAGTGTCCCAGGGAGCAACGGTGACATACAAGCAAAACATGGTCAATTAATGACCCCAAATTTGGTGCTAGAACTGTCGCCGAAATAGCAAGGTTTTCCACTGGAAAGAAATTAAACTGTGAGGCACAACCATTATTTGATTTTATGCCTATGGACCATGTCGTCATAGATATATTACATTTTTTTTGAGGATTTCAGATGTTTTGATTGACTTGTTCATAAGAGAGCTGAGAAGAAGTGATGCTATTGAGAAAAAAAAAACCTCTGACGGATTCCCAAGAGATAAATATGAACACATGGCATGTTATGAAGAATTTATCAAAAGTATGGGAATCACTTTTAATTTTAGAATCAACAAAGAGAGCAAAAAGCTGGAATATAGAGATCTTACTGGACCAGAAAAGTTGAAACTCTTTCAGAATATAAACATTTCGACCTATGCTTGTCCCTCATTGCAGTCAAAACAAAGACATAAAAGTGATCTGGGCTAAATTTATGGACATAATTGGTGATTTGAAGCTAGATTTTACATCTGAAGAGGGTATTCTTTAACTGCAAAGAAATATCAAATCATGGTTTGAGCACTTTCTCAAAGTTTACCAAGCAAAAGATGTCACATTCTACATGCATGCACTATATTATCATGTCCCTGAGTTCCTGTCACTTTATCAGAACATAGCATATTACACACAGCAAGGCTTGGAAAAATACCAAAATACAGCTTCTAAAGATTTCTTCAGATCCACAAATCACAAAGGGGTTGATGCACTCAAACAACTGTTTCTGAAGAAAAACAGGATTCAGTTCCTGGAGGCAGCAGGTTATGAAAGGGTTAAGAACACCAACAACGATGAGCTTGTATTCAATGATTGGACTTCTTTGTCCCAACCAGTACTTAATAGTTCCTGGAATTACATAGGCAAAATCTTCAGCTACATTTAAAATTCTTTCATCCTACTTCAGTCCCAGATATGAATCAAGCACCCTATTTGACTCCAATTGGTAAACCATCTTCCCTCTTTGAAGAACGCTGGGCAAAACATTCCCAAGACCTTCCATGAAAACATCTTGGTCAACATTAAGGTCTATGTTTATATCAGGGTCCTCTCGCCGTCCAGACCAAAGCTTTTTCTTTATTTCACGAGTAAGTTGGCCATGGAACGATTTTCTATCCTCTAGAGAGTTTTCCGAGGGAATGAACAGCTTTTCGCTGCGAACAAACGGAAAATATCCAGATCCTCTATCGGCCCTGAAGGGTGTCCATTCATCGAAGCATGTGCTATAGCCAACGTAATGAATTTTCAACCTCTCTTGTCGATTTTGTCAACCTCCCTGATCTCAATATTATACAGTTTTGTATCTTTCTATCGTGGATTCGCCTTTCTGTGTTAAGTATTTATTGCAAATCGCTTTGCTTTTTTTATTTCCCTCTTTGGTCTGTCCGCCATTTTGAAAATTCGCAACAGAGAGCATGCGCATTACGTAGGGTTAGTGGTCGCGTACACCTGGAACCGAGAAAAACAAATGTTCGTCGCGCTGGGGAAAGAGTTTGATATGTCTCTGTTCTTATGGATACTTATTACTGAAAGACTTGTGAATTGTGAAATTAACCAGTGTAGCTGACTTAGTAGAGATTACACAAAAAAAAAGAGATGGTGTGAAGGAAAACGATCTCAGCATTTCCTTCTTAACATTGTGCTTTTCATTGATAATGTAATGTAGAAAATACGCATTTAAGCTTCCTTTCTCTTTTTTCTCTGAGAAATACTGGCAAGGATGGTCAATCTGGTAAAAAAGCTATGAATGATGTAAGAACGAAAACTGTGATGCATAGTACAATTTACGACTACACTCACCGTGTGAAACTCAGGTACACGTGGCCCAAGCTCTCTATTAGACATACGCTTCTTACGGGTGTTTAGGCTCTCCTCTGTAACTCTCCAGAGAGAATTTTAAATGACCAGCCTTTTTTAAAGTCCTGCGAACCCGCGGTACGAAGTTCTTGTGAAACCCGGAGACAGTTACAACACGGTAGACCTGGACGCAAGTCAAATCTCTACCAAAGACCAGCCCCCAGTCGAACATACTAGACCAAGAATGACACTCAGCCACCCGTGGAAAAAAAAGAGTAGTGGAAATCCCGCGCTTATAAAGTGTCTATAAGTCTTCGGTAGAACTTCTATGGATCGAATATATTTCGATAACCTTGAAGACAACTACCTGGCTGTCGCGCTGCAGAGTATCGAAAAATTTTCGCTATCTACGGAGTAAATATCAACACACAACATAAAATCGCTGCATGATATAATATACTTAAGAGATTATAAAGGAAAAAGATAATTAAAACTTTAGAGCAAACCCTGCTGTATCGCCATATATCTAGCTTTTCTTTGACATCTGCAACCATTTTGATGCCTTCTAGTAATTAGACTCCTGTTTTTACGCCAGTTTGGATGGAATACATCGATAAATCAGTAAACTTCCAACTGCAGGTCATATAGTTATTTAAGAATCGTGACCGGCATTCTTGCTCTTGCAATTTCTAATTAAGTGTCAACATCCATGGATCCGTACTCTGAGACCTGCGTTAAACGTGACCGAGCGCTGAGGTTTATAACTCGGGATCACTTAATTTTAAATTCAGTTTTACGACAAGATTGCTCCGTTTTAGGTGTTTTAAAGTCAAATACCTTTAGAAAGCCTCGACTAGAGATCCTCAAACTATTCGCCAAGAAGGGAAAAACTTGCTATGTTCTTGGTTCAAGAAAATTGTACCGACAAACTAAATGCATTTTCCTTTACATATTTCTGAGAATCCTATGTACATGATAAGTAAAAAAAAACCCTTGACATGTAAATGCGTACTCAAGATCTATAACAATTCTTTTTGCTGTCCGCGATTTATCTTTCACTTGATAATTTTTTCCAAGTTTAAGTGTTTTAAACACTTTTGTAAATTTAACGACGACTTCAAGGCAATAAATTTTGTGAAAGGAAAATAGTGTAACGCGAGTAAACAAAATAAGTTAAAAAGAAACAATTTCTTTGGTCCAATGTTGTACACTCTTCTCATCCACTCAATATTCCTGCCACCCCTCACAGATTTTAAAAATATTTTCCCCCAAAAGGCTTGGAAAAAGGACACAATGGAAGCAACCCTAGTTTGAGCGCTCAAAAGTAATGGATATCAGCAGTGAGAAAAACTTTTACCCTTTGCCTGGTTTTGTTTCCTCTCACAAATTATTAATGAACAATGACGAGACTTTTTAATATCATATTTCCCCCCGCGGTGGATATTTGATTAGATAAACTAAAACCAGGGAATTAGACAGGAATACCGAACGTTACGTTTGGCTTCTCGATTTGATTTCGAAATGGCATGATACGTTTTGGCGCAGCTTTAAAGTTAAACCTAGGTTTTTGATGCTTCGTGTCAACCTAAAGACGGGTGTTGAAGAGACTAAATGAACACAATTGCTATTAATTTGAAACACGTTATTACCTACTAGTCTTTGTTGGTGATTGTCGTTTTGCTAAGTTTAGTTTTTGCGTCTTCGTGACTTTGTCACCTTTGTTAAATAGTCATATATTGTGAGCGAGTATCTTTCACATCCCAAGAAAGTATTGGTAGCAGAGTGTCAGAGTGCCCAATGCGCCATGTCATAACATAACTTCGATACAACGCGCGCTCTGATTAATCAAAAATCTATTGTAATTTCTATGTAAAATCAAATAAATCTGAAATATCATCCCGTCCTGCTGTCAAATGGTGCTACTACTGGCGAATTCCTAAAGTTTAATTTGCTAAAAGCTTTTGGTTTGAAAGAAACGAGGAGAACACTTTGAACGCCAAAAACAACCACAACAATTTAACTTTTGTAACAACATCAATGTCACCGATTGCTCTGTTTTAGGGATTTTAAAGTGAAAGACCTTCAGAAACTCTCCACTAACGCTCCCCAATCCACTCGCCAAGATCAGGGAAAAACTTGATATGTTCTTGCTCAAGAAAATCACCCTAGAAAACTAAAGGCATTTCCTTTAGATATTTCTGAGAATCTTATCTACTTGATACATGAAAAAAAAACCCTTCGAAAGTAGATGTGCACTCAAGATTTTTGGAAATTCCGTTTTTTGTCCACGATTTCAACTTTCACCTGATAGTTTTTGCCAAGTTTAGGCATTCCAAACACTTTTGTAAATTTTAACAACGACTCCATGGCAATTTTAATTCAAGCTGAGACAACTTAAGCAAATTTTGTTACAGGAAAATAGTGTACCGCGAGTAAACAAAATAGTTGGACGACGCTTGAATCCGTACACACGAAACACGGCTCGATGTTGTTGTCTTTCGATTTCTTCGCTTTCAGACGTGATGTGGTCTAGTAATGTTATTAAATAATTAAAAGTTAAATCCTCACAATCAAAATAAACTCCACCAGTTAAAATCCTACAACTGAATTTATTTTTCAAAATAAAAACACTTCCGCATGTAATTAAAGCTGCTTTCTATGCTTGCTAACTTTAAAAGCTTTCCGTACAGACTATCATGAAGAATTCTTCACTAACACGTTATTTTTTATTAATTGTTTTCGCGTTCTCTCAACATCCAAAGTGGTTTGTATACGACGGCAAAGCAATGCTTAGCTATCCCGGAGCAACGCACGCGAGATTTGCGCTTTTAGCCGTTGCAGGGTAATAGCCATTAAAATCACCTCTTTGTGCTATATTATCTCAATGGTTTCGTATATACTACGAGTACGTTTCGGTGGTATGGTAAAACTGGTCACTGTGTTGGTTGCAAATAAACCCTGAACTTAAGTAGTATTAATTACTGCGAGGATCGCTTTCATATTCCCGTCTGTAACCGCAGTTCAAATATATGACTTCCATATATTCACAACCGATGTAATTTTTATTCCTTTTCTTCTATTTTCTCATAGTTCTTTTCTTTTTTTTCTTTTTTTGCGATTAAAACACATACAAAACATCCCGCGTAGTATCACTGAATTTCTTACTGCGTGCATTCTGATTCAGAGAAACCAAACGCTAGTAATGAGATTTATAAATGTCTTCGAGAGAGCGCAGAAGCTTCTAATCAACATGTAATAGTTCGGAATGTATGGGCTTTCTCAGTTTCCTCAAATTTTCGGTAAATTTCCAACTGCAAGTCATGTAGTTATTTAGGAACAGTGACCGGCAGTAGACCTCAATTTTGTGTCAACGTCCATGGCTCTGTATTCTGAGACCAGCGTTAAGGATCACCGAACGCGAGACATGAGATTTATAAATCGCTTTTGGATCACTTTGCGGTTCCTCGTCGACATATGATGGTTTGGATTGCGTAGGCTCTCTCAATTTGTTGAATTTTTAGAGAAATTTCAAACTTCCGTTCATTCAGTAGTTTGAGAACTTTGATCGGCTGTCGATTAGGTAACCAAAGTATACGAATATATTTATGTCAAACAAAACTAACTTTTCAGTTATGGACAGAATATGGTTTCATTCTAAGCTTGAGTCACAAAATCCCCGAACCTTCTTTTTGTAAGATATTTGCCTCCCTTTTGTACCAGCTTCATGTGTTTTTCAAGTAAGCTTTCAAGATCTTGTTCTCGTAAGTTTGTTTTATCAATCCAAATTATTGTTTTCAAAATACTCCACTTCACTAATCCCCCATTTGTATATTATCGCAGTGAATGGAGAGCTGATTTGTCCGTGAATATGGAAATTTCGGCGAGAGAAGAAACAATTTCGTTTATAAAATGTCGTCTGCGGTACATACTTGAGCACCCATTTCGAATCCTTGTTTACACATTTCTAACTACGTGACCACACAACTAAAAAGGTTTATTTCTAGGGCTGGTCATTTTATGAAGAAAAATTATCATTTAGGGAGACGAGAAGTAGCACATAGAGTAGAGGTCACAACAAGGCAGAGGTGGATCCAAGGGTACTGTGCATCAGCATTAGAAGAAAGAGGACATATCGGTCATTTAGCGACGAAGCATTATTTGTCAGTTCAGTAGATTTGGATTTAAAGCGTCTTTTGAATAAATAAAAAAGAGAATAAACTTACAAGTCCGATAGCAAGATGTTTTTGCTGAAAATGTGTGATGGTAATCCCTTCAACTGATTGTTGTCCAACCGCCTGACAAAAAGTCATTTAAAGGCGGTATTTAGTAGGTTACACCAAATAAGGAAGGTCAGGAAGCACATAAAATGCTTGTAAACAGACTGTTAGCGTCAATAAAGCGATTCTTTTTTTAAGTCTGCGATAAGAAAACGAGCTATACTGTAGAACAAAATGACTTTGAGGGTTTTTTATTCGAAGCATTGAAAACAACTGAACGCTAAAATTCCTCTACGGAGTAAATAGCAACACAAATCGTTGCAGGATGTAATATACTTATAAGATTATAAAAGGAAAAAAAAATAGAAATTAAAACTTTAGAGCAGGCCCTGCTTTATCGCCATATATCTAGCTTTTCTTTAACATCTGCAACCTTCTAGAAGTTAGACTCCTGTTTTTACGCCAGTTTGGAAGGAATACATCGATAAATCAGATATCGCATTGTGCTGTTAATCGCAACATCAATCAACCTAAGGGTTTAGAAATTCGTCATTCATTGAAAAAATAGACTATTTTAAGATTTTACAATCTCTTACTATTTTACAACCCGGTCTCCATTTCACTGAGCCGATAGTATGTCTATTGGAAGGCTATGCAGCTGGTTGTTTACTCAACCACACATCAAAAAATTGATCCAACCACGTTTAACAAGAACGGGTTATAATGCTGATAAAATATACTTCAGCTATGACCATCCAATCATCACATTCTTAAAAAAAGAAATTCCATTGAATTTTGTCTTAAAAATTTCAGATCTGAAATCAGTTTCAAACTAATCATGGGTTATCTTAACCCAGCTTTGAACGACCTCGCCCAGTAGATTAAGTAAAAGGATCTTGGTTAACAATCAAAGTTGGTTACTGCTCTTGCGAACTTACTGTGGTCAATCTCATTAGGATGTTGCTACATATGAGTTAAATAGACGCAGTTTGTTATGCGAATTTATGAGGCTGTTAATTAATCAATGGAACGAGGAAACGAATCTTAGCTTACAGCCATTCCAGGTGAGAGATGTTACTGTGTTGAATACGCAATGGCTTTCAAAGCAGCTAATGAAGAATACTTATATTTATTAACGACATATCATTGTCAGTCCCTGTTAGGATATCACTGCCCTTTTAAATTGAAATGCACACAGTACAGATTTGTTTAATCTTAGCTTACAGCCAAGCCAGGTGAGTATTGTTGCTGAAAATATCTTGTGACAAGTCGTTCAACTGGTTGTTACTCAAGTTCCTGTTAGAAAAAAATTGATACAACTGTGTTAGATATATACGGTTTTCAATACTCTTGAAAGATACTTTTATAAGGAGATTAGAGACCGCTTTTATTCCAAAGTCTTTGTTTCACCTTCGCACGAATTTTCCGCTTCAAGAACCCATTTTTTTTTTATGTATTTCGTAGAGCAAGTTATCAAACTAATGAGGATGAAAAAATGGTAGTAGATTCAGCTATGGACAAATAATCAACTTTCCGCAGCTAAATACGTGTATGATTGCATAGATCATGAACCAGTGATCTACAACCATTTCTTGTTCGAAATAACTTGGCGGTGAACGACATAGTGCAGAACGTAATAACTTGAAAATGTCTCAAAGGCTTTGTTACTTATTTCAATATTAATAATAACAAAAAAAGCAACTTAAGAAAAACGGCATTCAGTGGTAAACTCTTCCAGATGTACGCACCGAACAGTTTTACTCAAAATCGTCCGTTGTGCACCAGAAATGGATAAATTGCATTATTGTTCCAGCCATTTCTCAGTGAGATGGCATTCATACTATTAGACCTACTTTTTCAAAGTTGTCTTTGACGTTTAAGGCTATATTTGAGCAGTCATATAACACCAAAGATAGTTCTGAATATAACTAAAACAGTTAAAATATATTGGTATATATCTACGTTTTTTGAAGTTCTCATGATTTGCTTGATATTTCAGTTTCTAAGGGCTTCCTATGCATTAAGTACAAGGTATTGCGAGCAGAAACAGAAAGCGTGCTCCGCCGTTATTTTTCACATTCTACAATTTTTTTTTTCGATTCCACTTTTCCTTCACGAAGTCACGAAGTATTGCCTTATTGTTTAGCTTTGTTCTTGTTTTGTGACCCTGCTGATATGGACGTTAAGATATTTTTTAGTGTAGCCAGGAGGTTACAGCTTTCAGTTTACAAGGTACAGTTTTCCTTTCACGTGGCTCGAGAGACTCGGGAGATTGTAGTTCGGGTTAGGAATGACCCCCGTAGCAAACCTACGTTCAAAAAATTCAATATTGAAGAATTTCCGGTCATTGACGTCGACGGCACCACGAAAAGGCTGGTGTAAGATTGATTTAGAAGTCGCTCTTACTCAGTTAAGATGAAGAATAACATTCATTCGCTTCGTAATCTGCAGTTTAGTCTGCAACGTAAATAGTACCTCAACAATTGATCTCTCGCTAATACTCACAATGCTGCTGTGGTGAGGGGAATTTTCCACGGAAACGACATCAATTCTTTTCCTGCACAGTTCACACGCAACAGATTGTATGTTCCCTTCAACATGCGGCACTCACAAGGGCCTGGGCACTCTGAATATTAGACAGTAAATAATGTTCATATAGTTAAATCGCTAAAAAATGTGTAATATGTCATCACTGAGTTTGCCTTTCAAAGAGAAAACCAACTTATTTCATAGTATTGAGGAAGAAAAAGAAAGTAGCTTTCGAATGATAGTTTACAACGGAATGCACGAGATGAACTTTTAAACTTAGGCATTTAAATTTGCGAAATTTTTCAACTTTAGAGTACCATCTTTGAACTCATTACTAACATACTCTTATCATTGTCAGCATTTAGAGAAGTCAGAAATTAAGCTAAAACAAAAAAAAATTCATCAAACTATAGCAGAGGGGAGAGTTTCCTTCTGAGAGGCTGAAAAACGCTAAATAATCAGAATAACTAAAAAATGGGTCTCAGGTTCACACGTGAGAAAAGATTAATGTTTCTATTGCGCGAATTAAAAAGTGGATATGATGAAATGCTGCTTACAAACGGTATGACAAAATTAATCAAGAAAAATTAGTTGAACAAAATTGAACACTAAAATTACCAAAACTAATCAAAACAAATGAACTCTTTAACTCTCATGAGTGACCAAGACAGAATTTCTCCCCACAATATCCATACAATTTCAAGCGGACAAGTGATGATAATAAAGAGAGATATCAATAAAGGGGTTATTAGTTGATCCAGTAACAAATTCTCAGAACTAAGATCATAGTAACTGTACCCCAGTAAGTAAAGAGAATTACTAATGAGATCTTGGAAGTGAGAGAGTTACTTGAAACAAACTTTGTGAAATAAACATCGTGCAAAAATCCTTTCTGGTCGGAGGCAGCCCATTTGGCAATTTACAAAGCGAGGCAAACCAAAAAACAAATCCAGTGAGTAGCAGGGTGGATAGCTTGAACCTAGACCACTAGATTACAAGCTTTGCAACATAACCACTCTACCAAACTTGCCTCTTTCCAAAAAAAGATTGTCATTTTGATAGATTTGATCAAAGAAAGCTCAATCTGAAAGAAGAACTGTCTAAAATATTGATAATCTATCGCAGTCTAGAAGAACGGGGCAAATTACGAGAGCGACTACACGAGGGCGGCGAACCGTGGAGGAGAGATACTAAGAATTAACAAGATGCAAATAAATTAATCAAATAGTACACATTTAGGCATCCAATTGAAAACTGATATAGTTCCATTACACTGGTGTAAGAAATAAACTCACCTTCAAAGCTGAGGCTGATTTCACTCCTTGATACGTTATTATCTCTTCGTACCTCGCAGCTGTAATTCACATTCTTTTCTGCAGCTACAAGCTGATATCTTACACTGGTACTATTTTGAACAACAACACCATTTTTTCTCCATACAATGTATGGAGCTGGCGCACCTTCCACCGGGCACCACAGGTCGGAGGTTCTGTTCGAAAATACAGTCTGTGTCTTGGGTACTTGGATCATGGTGGGTGTGGCTACATTAGGCAATTGATAAAAAAAAACACACATATTGTGTATCATACAGAACAAGCAAACCGCAGGCATAATATGTGAAGTAAATACATTGTGTATGGACAACCGTTTTTACCCCAAAGTCATGCAGGACTTCTGTCGGTCTCGTTCTTAGTCTATTTCTCTTTGTTTCTATCTGTGGCTGTTCGTCTGTCTGGTTGTATACCTGATAAAAAGCTACTTAATAAGGGAATAAATACTGCTATATGTGAAATAAAACGTAATAGTAATGTAAGCCGACGTTATATCTCCTGAATAAAAAATTGTTGTCATGAAATTACAGTTGAATTCAAAGACTCTAACCAAGTGCCTTAACAGTGATTAACTTAGCAAGAAATATCTTGCCTGTTTGATTGAAGGATTTTTCCGAATATTCTGCACTCAAATAAATGCTGTAGTCATGGAAAAAGCCCAACCACAAATACCGTCCACTGGATCGCACTACAGTAGTTTTGTGATCGACACAGAATACACCAAGAACGTTGGCTGACCGATTATTGCCGTCTCGAATCTCAAGATAGTTATCCTGTAGACATGGTCGAGGATTCAATCCGTAGCTGCGAATGGTAAACTTTAGTTCCACGTAGTGTCCTTTTGGAGCTGAGAGAACATGTGTACTATCAAACCAAGGAACTCTCTTCCATCCTTTTACTTGTTGAGGATATTTCAACAAAACTGCAGCAAATGCAAGAAGTTAATTACTTTGCTTACAAAAAGGAAAGTTTGATAGATATCGTAGGTGAAGGCTTAATGGTATATAGCAAGAGAAAGAAAAAGTCTGCAGGTTTACATAACAAGGGCCGCCATTTTAGACCTCAGCTGATCTCTGTCTTACAAGTGTCACTGGTCCACTAATCAGATATCAGATCAATAAACTTCAAAACATCTATCGCACGACTGCAAAATAAATCCTCATTCAGATCTTGAGTTCAACGGGCTTGAGCTAGCTATTACAAAACTGAGTCTTCCATTCTAACCAAAAACTTACTAATGCTTTACATTTGCAGTTACTTTCACTGAGAAAAGTGTTTCAGAAGATAAAGGAAAGTGCTTTATTAATGCATTAGAGGAATAATTTTTTGACTTCATCTTATTCTAGCACTTTACTTTGAAGTTGATTGTACAAGGTGAATGCAGTGGCAATGTCTTTGACGGGTTCAGTCTCGAGCTCAAAGTAGGACTAGGCAAATGTTTCGGACCACTTTCTCTCACCACCGAACAAGCATGCACCACATGTTGCATGCCTAGAAGCAGTTTGACATTACACGCGGGTATGAGAAGTTTTCATCCCACGTGACTATTACATTAAATTTAAGCACTGGCATATATTGCAGTTCAAGAAAGCCTGACATAACAATTGCCAACAGATCCTCATGCCCACCTTGCAGTTTTTCTTGTCGCTCTATCCATCCACTCAACCTTGCACTCTCCTACCTTTCTCTCCTCTTTTCCTCCCTTTACTCGCCCTTTCCCGGGCCTCCCCAAGCATTCTACCCTTCCTCCCCTCCCACATTACCCACGAAGGGCTCCCATTCCCTCCCACATGTCAACAAATGCAAATATTTATCATTTTAGTAAACACTTTCGACAACAATTGTGAACAACTGAAGGGCTTACCGAAAAGGAGAATGAAACTCCACTTAGCCACTGAGGGTACCATCATGACGTGTTTCAGTTTGTTTTCTGCAGAAGAAAAGTTAATGTCTCAATTTGTTTCTTTCATCAAAAGTGGTTAGTAAATTAAATCTTTTCGAAGCAGCTCGATGTTTTATACACAAGTTTCTGGAGTGAACTCTTGAGGTTTTAATGAATTTGTCTCCATCGGCTACAGAACAAACGTATCCTTCGAAGTGAAACAGAAAAAACCTCAGACTTTCTTGACACTTGCTGGAAAGTTGAATTTAAAAAAAGATAGTCATTGTTTAACTCTGCTGAAAATTAAGATGTTGTTTTGCCATTGCTCATCAACAATACTTTTCATAACCTGCATTAAACAATCGAAAGAAAAAACTCCTTTTTGTCCTAGAACATTCCCCTTTGTAATTTAGAATAATAAAAAGAAGATTGCGTTAGTTGCATTATGACTCATGAGAAAAAAATTACTTCAAAACTAATAAATACAGCGACCCAGGAGCTTTACCCATTGTTCAGTCATACATAGCTAAAAATTCACGTACTCTAAAAGTGGCAATGTATATTAAGACCTGGTAAAAGGAAAGGAGTAACTTTGTCGTCTTGTCTGATAGCTGCTATTCATACTTCGTAGAACATTTGAACATTGTGATAAAAATTTTGGTTTATTCTCAAATCATAAACCTGATATTCAACTTTACATTAAACTTTTAGATAGGTTTAACTCCCGTAAAATTTCAATTCGTTCCTGCATGTTACACATTGATAAATTTTTTTCAACATTTTTGTGCGTGTTATTCACAAGAGGGAAAAAATTATGTAAAACTGGGAAAAAATTTAACAGTTTATTTAATAATACTGCTGTCATGGATTGAGCACATATCCTGATGCATCAAAAATGGACAATTTCATATAAAACCGAGCTAATTCTATTTGAAGCATTATCTTAGCGAGAATGGAGGCATCAGCTTTTAGCCAATGAGTTGCATTTCATAACAACGGACTTTTGAGCTATGGCAAAAGAGATAGAAATGAAAAAAAAAATGTTTATTTTCCTTTAAATCGAAATGAAGGGGACAGCGTTTTCCCTCGAATAACTAAAATTTAAATTTTTTATCGTAGTGTTAGCGTAGTCTCCGACTTGAAAGTCGGAGACTGCGCTAAGATCTCAGTTAGTACGACCAAAGGACGCTGTCGACCCAGCTAAACAAGATGGTGTAGTTTACAAGATTTCCTGTGAATGCGGCAAGGTGTACATCGGAGAGACTGGAAGACCTATTCAAGACAGAATTAAGCAGCACGATCGAGACGTCCGACTCGCCCGTACCGAGACCTCCGCCGTTTCAGAGCATGCCCACAACACCGGACACAAGCCGCTCTGGAACGACGTAAAGTTTATTGATCGTGACCCTTATTACTACACGCACAGAGTCAAAGAGCCAGTTCATAAAAGACTTCACCCTAACAAAATAAAAAAAAAACCAGCTAATCAAAGCAGAGCATCATGCTTTATAAGATCACGCATGACCAGTCGACCTCATCGCCTGAAGAAGACTAACAGTATGCAGTCGAAACGTCGCGATCTACAACACACGTGACAACATCGTGAGACAAACGAAAAACTTAGCTTTTATTGTTGTTCACCACGATGAATAACCACAACCTTTTTTACGAAATTGACCGACATTTATTTCTCCTGAATTCTAAAAGATGTGCGTGATTAGAATTGACGCTTCATCTTCAAAATTTACATTATTAACGACACTAATTTCTAATTCTCTGGTCGATTAAACGCGTCATTAGGGACCAAGATTAAAAAAAAATCTCTCCTCTTTCAAACGCCTTTTTGAGTGATGAATCATATGATGAACCTCGTTTTTCCCACTACCCTCTTCCCTGAGAAAACGTCGGTATGGTTGGGAGAATTAAGAATTTATTGTTTGGAAGTAAACAGTTATAAACTAAAATAATCGCTAATCGCTCTGACGAAGGGCTAACGCTCGAAACGTCAGCTTTTTTACCCTTTACGGTGGCTAATTTACGTTTTCAACCCAGTTGTTAACATTAAATTACCTGATAAACTAAAATAGTTTTTTAAATACTGAAGGTTATCGAAACTCTAGTAGTTTTTATATCTTCCTAAAGAGCATGTGAACAAACTATGTTTTTCTTTTTCTTTTTTTTTTTCTTATTTTAGTTCCTTTTAATTTCATTGATGCTGACGAAAGAAATGCTAACGTCGACAAAAAAAAAATTGAAAATTAGTAATTTTTAGAACCCGCATCATCCGCAAGCCGACTGCTTCTTGTCTCCAACTCAGTTTTCATTTGACTTTCAAATTTTTGGGTTTACAAACTGATCACCAATTTTTCCTTTTTTTTGTTTTTATATCTTAAATGTAAAACAACAATTCAAAGTGGACACTCCTGTGCAGATTTTTCCACTCTGAAGTCCGAAGGTCTCACCACCAAATCTTGTTGTGTTTCTCAAAGCATTTGGACATTTTAACAAGTTCATTGTTCTTGATTCTCGTCAGTAGTTTACACAACATTGTAGTAATGTTCATAGAGAGAAAATAAATTTTGATCAGTTTTACAGAAGTGCTATGTTTCCTTTGTTGTGAAACCACTAGGAAAGTTCATCGCAGAGTTCATGTTTCGGTGATTTCACAGAACCTAAAGAAACTAGACGGATCGAATAACAGACTATACGTTCCAGAGATAAATAGTGAACAATAAATATTCCGTTAGAGTGCAAAACCAACACGTATTCATCAACAGCATCGACATCTGTACCGGAAATGAAGTTATTTTGCGATACACAGAAAAAATTGCTCATCGTCTTTAAATCAACTATTTTGCCCCAAGAAGGATAAAATAATTGACTACTAAGTGTAGAGGAGAAAGCTACAAGGCTTTTACATTAAGTACCTGATCATATTCAAAGATAACTATCGTTCGACAACTGACGTTTTCATTAGTTCGCACCAATATTCAACTTAAAAATACAGATGATGCCATTATTGACGCACAAATTTTCAGATCAGAAATTTTTGTTTCGCCGTGTATATAAAAGACGATTTTTTGTGTTAATTCTTTGAAACCGGATCTCAAAAGTTACATGATATCATCCTATGTTTAAAATATTTTTCTTACATCAGTTACTCTCGGTTAGGAAACAAAAATTTGAAACAAAGGTGGATGTAGTTTGAATAATTATCATTACCATTTTCATTATCATTAATTACTCTTCTGTTACAGCGTACCGAGTGTTAATGCATAAAAATATTGCCCCAGAAGGTGCAAAACATAACCTACGCTGTTCTGTAGGAATTTAATACTGAAAAAGTTGAGGTCTTAAAATTTCTCTTTATTTTCATTGATGCTGAGGAAAGAAATGCTAATATGAAAGAAATGGAATATTAGTAATTTTTAGAACCCACATCATCCACAAGCTGACTGCTTCTCGTCTCCAACTCAGTTTTCATTTGACTTTCAAATTTTTGGTTTTACGAACTAATCAACAATTTTTCCTCTTTTTTTTGTTGTTGTTTTTTTGTTTTTGTTTTTTTTGGTATATATTAAATGTAAAACAACAATTCAAAGTGGACGCTCCAATGCAGATTTTTCCATTCTGAAGTCCGAAGATCTCACCACTAAATCTTGATGTGTTTCTCTAAGCATTTGGACATTTTAACAAGTTAATTGTTCTTGATTCTCGTCAGGAGTTTAAGCAACATTGTAGTTATGTTTATAGAGAGAAATTAAATTTTGATCAATTTTAAAGAAGTGCTGTCTCCTTTGTTTTGAAACCACTAAGAGAGTTCATAGTGGAGTCCATTTTTCGGTGATTTCACGGAGCTTAAAGACACTAGACGGATCGAATAACAGACAATACGTTCCAGAGATAAATAGTGAATGATAAATATTCCATTAGAGTACAAAACAAACACGTATTTATCAACAGAATCGACATCTGTACCAGAAATGAAGTTATTTTGCGACACACCGAAAAAATTGCTCACCATCTTTCAATTAACCTGAGAAAGCGCCGGCATAGTTGAGAGAATTAAGAATTCATTGGTTAAAAGTTAACGGGTATAAACTAAGAGTTATTTATGCACTAGAAGTTATTGAAACTCTAGTAGTTTTTACGTCTTCCTAAAGAACATGTGGACCAAGTGTGTCTTTCTTTTTTTTTGGCTATTTTTTTTATTTATTTCCTTTTAATTTAATTCATGCTGAAGAAAGAAATGCTAGCCTCGACAAAAATATAAAAAATTGAATATTGATAATTTTTGGAACCTGCATCATCCAAAAGCTGACTGCTTCTTGTCTCCGCTTAAGTTGTCATTTCACTTTCAAATTTTTGGTTTTACTAACTAATCACCAATTTTTCCTCTTTTTTGTTCTTAAGTGTAAAACAAAAATTCAAAGTGGACGCTCCCATGCAGATTTTTCCACTCTGAAGTCCGAAGATCTAACCAAAAAATACTGATGTGTTTCTCTAAGCATTTGGACATTTTAACAAGTTGATTGTTCTTGATTCTCGTCACTAGTTTACACAAAATTGTAGTAATGTTTATAGAGAGAAATTAAAATTTGATCAGTGTTACCGAGACGCTATGTTTCCTTTCTTTTGAAACCACTAAGAAAGTTCAGTGTACAGTTCATTTTTTGGTCATTTCACAGAACGTAAAGACATTAGACGGATCGAATAACAGACTGTACGTTCCAGAGATAAAAAGTGATGAATAAATATTCTGTGAGAGTACAAAACCAACACTTATTCATCAACTGAATCGACATCTGTACCGGAAATGAAGTTATTTTGCGATACACCGAAAAAATTGCTCACCGTCTTTAAATTAACAATTTTGCCCCAAGAAGGATAAAACAATTGATTACTAAGGGTAAAGGAGAAAGCTACAAAGCTATTAAATTATGTACCTCAATATTGATTGTCCCTTTACACTTTTCGAGCCTGATCGCATTTATCCACATAAGCAGCAGAGAATAAATACACAGAAAAGTAAAGGTTTTTACAGCTGCTGTTAATTGTTGTTTTCAGTAAATTCAGAGTTAAGACAAGAATTTCAATCGCGTAATTCGTAAAAGTCACAGGTACAGCAAAATTAGAAAAGAAAATTAGTTTAGGTTTAAAGAAAGGTCTGATTACTACTACTGTTGGAAACTAACGGGACAATTGATAGAATGCTGCAGGAAAATGAAGACTTGCTAACCAAAACTTAATCCCTGATCATATCGAAAGATAACTATAGTTCGACAACTGACGTTTTTATTAGTTCGCTTCAGATCAGAATTTCTGTTTTGCCGAGTGTATTAAAGACGACTTTTGTGTTAATTCTTTGACACCCGATTTCAAAAAATATATGTTGTCCTGTGGTTGAAAATATTATTCCTACATCAGTTACTCTGCTAGGAATCAAGAAGTTGAGACAAAGGTGGATGTAGTTTGAACAATTATCATTACCATTTTCATCATCATTTACTACTCTTTTGTTATTATCTGCAGCGTACAGAGTTTTAATGCATAAAAAAATTGCCCTATCAGGTGCAAAACATAACTTATATTGTTTTGTTGGAATTTAATACTGAAAAAGTTGGGTTCTTCACTTTTCGCTAGCTAGAACAATTTTTAAAAAAAAAGGGAAATAAATTTACACTATCAAACCTTTGCATTAATTTTCGCGCATTAATTTGTCCCCTGCCGACGTGACATGCCCGTCACACGGGGAAAATAAGCTACACCAGCTAACCGAAAAAACATAAGGACCATCTGAGCGGACAACATTACAAAATCTATAACATTAGAAGGTAGCAATGGAATGTCTCCCACTCGTGCACGTATTTACTTACAACCATCGCTACACGTGAACAGAGCTTGACTTAAGGTAACGTTATACCGGGATCCACAAGCTGACGGCTTCTTGTCTCCGCCTAAGTTTTCATTTGACTTTCAAATTTTTGGTTTTACAAACTAATTCCCAATTTTTCTTCTTTTTTATTATATATTGAATGTAAAACAACAATTCAAAGTGGACGCTCCCATGCAGATTTTTCCATTCTGAAGTCCGAAGATCTTACCACTAAATCTTGATTTGTTTCTCTGAGCATTTCGACACTTTAACAAGTTGATTGTTTTTGATTCTCGTCAGCAGTTTATGCAACATTATAGTAATTTTTATAGAGAGAAAATTAATTTTGATCAGTTTTACTGAAGTGCTATGTTTCTTTTGTTTAGACGCCACTAAGAAAGTTCATTGTATATTTAATTTTTAGGTGATATCACAGAACCTAAAGAAACTAGACGGATCGAATAACAGACTATACGTTCCAAAGATGATAAATGTTCCGTTAGAGCACAAAGCAAACACGTATTCATCAACAGAATCGACATATGTACCGGAAATGAAGTTATTTTGCGATACACAGAAAAAAATGCTCACCATCTTTAAATTAACAATTTTGCTGCAAGAAGGATAAAATAATTAAATAAAGGAGAAAGTTACTAAGATATTACATTAAGTACCTGAACTTGATTGTAGCTTTACACTTTCAGAGCCTGATGACATTTATCCACATAAGCAGCAGAGAATAAATACACAGAGAAGTAAAGGTTTTTACAGCTGCTGTTAGGTGTTGTTTTAAATAAATTCAGAGCTAAGACAATAATTTTAATCGCGTGATGCGTTCAAGTCACGCATACAACAATTAGCTGAAAAACATAACCTACGTTGTTCTCTAGGAAATTAATACTGAAAAAGTCGTTGTGTTTATTTTTGGTTAGCTACAACAATTAAAAAAAAAGGAAACAGATATCCGCGATCAAACCTTTGCATTATTTTGCGCGCGTTAATTTATCCTTCGCCGACGTGACATGCCTGTCACACGACGAAAATGAGCATCATCAGCCAACCGAACAACCATAAGGACCATTTTTAACAAAAGGAAGCTATTTGAATCTTTTCTATGCAGTCAGGAACCTCCACAACACGAATTTGAAACCAACTCATTTTGTTTGTTGGCTTCAAAGGAAACTAAAACCTGCAATTATTTTAAAAAATACTCCGATATGGATTAGACATGAATATTAATTTTGACGGCGACCTGAGAACTGACTCAGATGAAGAAGAAGAAGAAATAAGCGATTTAGGCACAGTTAACCCATGCTGGCAGAATGCGCCTCAGCAATTATGAAAATATCTTTAAGCACAGGCGTCCCAGGCTCACGTCATGAGAAAAAGCAAGCGATTGATTCATGAAAGCGTCACGCGTTGTGTGACTCGGTGTTACGTTACGAGAGGAAACTTTGAGAATTTAACTCGTTCGCGTCTGAAGCTTTTAAAGTCATTGGAGATGTTTACCTTGCTTTATTCGCCATGAAATCCTTATAAAGTTTCTTGCAAGAAAACAAAATTGTTTTTTTTTACTAAAGATAGTTCACTTTTCTATATGTTCAACTTCTGATAAGTTGTACTGGATTGAAGACCAACTCGCCGACGTCTCTAATCGATTTTACACGTCGGCGAGTTGGCGTTGGCCAGTTGAACCGTCGGCGACTTGACCGTAATTCTTTGTTTTTAATCAAAACGAAATCAAAATTTTGAGTTAAGAATAGCACTATTCCTTCGGAGGCAAATCCTTAAAGTTCCACTACATAAACAATTGTTATTGTTTGGAAATAAACAGTTATAAACTAAAAGAGTTATTTACATACTAAAAGTTATCGAAACTGGTAGTTTTTACATCTTCCTAAAGAGTATGTGGACATAATATGTCTTTTTTCTTTTTTTTTTCTTATTTTAGTTCCTTTTAGTTTCATTGATGCTGACGAAAGAAACGCTAACGTTGACAAAAAGTTGAAACTAAGTAATTTTTAGAACCCGCATCATCCGCAAGCCGACCGCTTCTTGTCTCCGACTCAGTTTTCATTTGACTTTCAAATTTTTGGTTTTACAAACTGATCACCAATTTTTCCTTTTTTTTTTGTTACATCTTAAATGTAAAACAACAATTCAAAGTGGACACTCCAATGCAGATTTTTCCATTCTGAAGTCCAAAGATCTTACCACTAAATCTTGTGTTTCTCTAGGCATTTGGACATTTTAACAAGTTGATCATTCTCGATTCTCGTCAGTAGTTTACACAATATTGTAGTAATGTTTATAGAGAGAAAATTAATTTTGATCAGTTTTACAGAAGTGCTATGTTTCCTTTGTTGTGAAACCACTAAGAAAGTTCATCGCAGAGTTCATGTTTCGGTGATTTCACAGAACCTAAAGAAACTAGACGGATCGAATAACAGACTATACACTCCAGAGATAAATAGTGAAGAATGAATATTCGGTTAGAGTACAAAACAAACACGTATTCATCAACAGAATCGACAAATGTTCCGGAAATGAAGTTATTTTGCGATACACAGAAAAAATTGCTCATCGTCTTTGAATCAACTATTTTGCCCCAAGGAGGATAAAATAATTGACAACTATGGATAGAGAAGAAAGTTACTAAGCCTTTACATTAAGTACCTGAATATTAATTGTCCCTTTCCACTTTCCGAGCCTGATCGCATTTATCCACATAAGCAGCAAAGAGTAAATACACAGAAAAGTAAAGGTTTTTACAGCTGCTGTTAATTGTTGTTTTAAATAAATTCAAAGTTAGGAAGAGAATTTTAATCACGTTTTTCGTTAAAGTCACACGTACTGAACAAAAATGAAAAAAAGAAAATTAGTTAAGGTTTTAAAAAAAAAAGGCTGATTACTACTACTATTGGAAACTAACTAGACAACTGATAGAATGCTGCAGCAAAATGAAGACTTTCTGACCTAAATTTGATCCCTGATCATATTAAAAGATAACTATAGATGACGAGCATTCTTACCATCACTCGTTGAAAAAGGAACAAGGGATTTGATGAATCTCGTTTTTCCCACTTCCCTCTTTCCTGAGAAAGCCCCGGTATGGTTTAGAGAATTAAGAATTATTGGTTAAAAGTTAACAGGTATAAACTAGAAGAGTTATTTATTTACTAGAAGTTATTGAAACTCAAGTAGTTTTTACGTCTTCCTAAAGAGCATGTGGACCAAGTGTGTCTTTCTTTTTCCTATTTTTTTAAATTTGTTTCCTTTTAATTTCATTGATGCTGAAGAAAGAAATGCTAGCCTCGACAAAAATATAAAAAATTGAATATTGGTAATTTTTAGAACCTGCATCATCCACAAGCTGACTGCTTCTTGTCTCCGCCTAAGTTTTCATTTGACTTTCAAATTTTTGGTTTTACAAGCTAATCACCAATTTTTCCTCTTTTTTGTTCTTAAGTCTAAAACAAAAATTCCAAGTGGACGCTCCCATGCAGATTTTTCCACTCTGAAGTCCGAAGATCTCACTACAAAATCTTATTGTGTTTCTCTAAGCATTTAGACATTTTAACAAGCTGATTGTTCTTGATTCTCGTCAGTAGTTTACACAACATTGCAGTAATGTTTATAGAGAGAAATAAAATTTCGATCAGTGTTACAGAAGCGCTATGTTTCCTTTGTTTTGAAACCACAAAGGAAGCTCATTGTACAGTTCGTTTTTCGGTCATTTCACAGAACTTTAAGACACTAGACGGATCGAATAACAGACTGTACGTTCCACAGATAAAAAGTGAAGAATAAATATTCCGTTAGAGTATAAAATCAACACGTATTCATCAACAGAATCGACATCTGTACCGGAAATGAAGTTATTCTGCGATACACCCAAAAAATTGCTCACAGTCTTTAAGTTAACAACTTTGCCGCAAGAAGGATAAAGTAATCGACTACTTAGGGTAGAGGAGAAAGCTACAAAGCTATTACATTAAGTACCTGAATATTGATTGTCCCTTTACACTTTCAGAGCCTGATCGCATTTATCCAAATTAGCAGCAGAGAATAAATACACAGAAAAGTAAAGGTTTTTACAGCTGCTGTTAAGTGTTGTTTTAAAGAAATTCAGAGTTATGACAATAATTTTAATCGCGTGATGCGTTTAAGTCACGCGTACAACAAAAATGGATAAGAAAATTATTTTAGGTTTAAAGCTAAGAAAGGACTGATTATTACTTTTATTGGAAACTAACTGGACAATTGATAGAATGCTGCAGAAAAATGAAGACTTTTTACTCCAAATTTAATCCCTGATCATATTGAAAGACAGTTATCATTCGGCAACTGACGTTTTCATTAATGCGCACCAGTATTCAACTTATACACTGCACGAAAAAATGGATTTACAACAACTGCAAAATCAATGCAAATATGAAGTAAATACCACATTTGATCAAATTTGTTTATATTTGCCCCGAGGCAAATTCCATCGTTGGATAATATTTGCAGGCGAAGCAAAGATGGTAAATGCCGCATTTACTCAATCTTTACAGTCCAAAGCAAATGAGAAGAAAAACTGCACATTTGCATCAGCTTTAACATGAACTAAAAATGTGGTAAATAGATAAATCTACCGCACCGAAACATGAATTTACAATTGTAGCAAACATTCCGCTGCACGTCGTTTTGATTACATTTACCCGCGATGCAAACCCCATTTTTGCATCACATTTGTATGTAAAGCATAGGCGGTCGACAATTTATATTTACCAAGTAGCAAATACTACGCAAACGTTATATTTGTACAGTAATTACATTTGAAGCAAAGATGGTGAAAAATATCGTTCACTACGTATTTGCGCCGAGTGGCAAATGTGACAAAAAATCCACATTTGACTACTTTACAGGGGCAGTAAATGCTAGGAAAAAGCGTAAATTTACTGCCTGAAAGGATGAATTTACGGGGATGGCAAATACGATTTTTGCTTCGCTTTGATCGTGTTTGATCCAGTCAAAATTCTTGCTCATCATTTTAATTTTACTTCTTCTTCACACATCCAGTACAAAATACATCGTGCACGAGAGTATTTGCCGCGAATCCTTGTTGTCGAAAAGAAATGCAGAAATATACGTTTAAGTCGATTTTCTCAATGGGGATAAAATTTTTCAAAGTTAGCGTTTGCCTTGAAACTAGCAGAAACTAAACGTTCATTAAAACCAACTTTCTCAGTCGTTAAGTTTACCATTTACTCCCTCTTTTATTGTACGATGTCAAGAGAGTATAGAATACAAGCCTCTTTAATATACAACGATAATCAGTCTGTTTGCCAAAGTTGAGAAAATTTCTAAATCACTAATATTTTTTTTCATATTCAAAAAAATCCTTTTCATCAAAAACTATGATAATACGTTAAGGACCTCTATGTAAATCACCGTGGTGAGTGAGTCTCCTGTTAAAAAATTATTATTATTATTAAGGTTAAGAAAGGTTGTAAGAAATACTAGCTAAAAGTGAAAATATAAAAAAGTTACTTTTAGGCCAAGTAAAAGAAAAAATGTTTCTCATCTGAAATTGTATGAATACAAGCAGGCGA